>NW_023270649.1:197740-203588 GCF_011800145.1 Mirounga leonina
GTCGGGGGTCACGGGCCCAGGGTCCCTAGGAGGCGGGGTCGCGGGCCTGGAGCCCGGGTCCTGGGGAAGGCTGGGTGGGGGGTCTAGAGCCTGGGGTCCCGGGAAGGCTGGGGTGGCGGGCCTGGAGCCCGGGTCCTGGGGAGGCGGGGTCGCGGCCCGGAGCCCGGAGTCCCGGGGAAGGCTGGGGTGGCGGGCCTGGAGCCCGGGCCAAGGGTCCCTAGGAGGCGGGGTGGCGGTCCGGAGCCCGGGTCCCGGGGTCCCGGGAAGGCTGGGGTGGCGGTCCGGAGCCCGGGTTCCGGGGAGGCGGGGTTCGCGGGCCCGGAGCCCGAGGTCCCGGGAGCAGGCGGCGGCCCGGCCCCGCCCGACGAGGGGGCGAGGGGGCGAGGGGGCGCGGGGGCGGGCAGGGCCCCGCCCGCCGGAGGCCCGGCTGGGGGCGGCGCCGGCGTCTCGGGGGCTGCGCGGACGCCCGGGCCCGGTGAATGATTTGCAGCAGCGCCGCTAGGCCCGCGCCGCTCCGGGCAGCTTCAAAACGGGCGCGCCGGCCGCCTTCCCAAACAAGGTCGCCTACGTCATGCGTCACCGCGACGCGTGGCGTCATCACGGCGGCCACGGGCGCCGCACGCCGGCACGCACGCCTCCCTGGCTTCGGACGCAGCGGCCTGCGGGGTCTTTGGCCGGGGGGTGGGCTTTGATGCAAGTGGGCGGGGCGTTTAGGGGTGGGTGAGGACCGGGACGGGGCTGGCGGCCGCCCACACGAGGTCTTCCTGATTTTTGGCTTTTTAGGGCTGCAGCCCACGCCCGCGAGGCGACCTGAGGGCCGGGGAGGTGGGAGCATGCGCCCCGCGTGCGTGCTCACGGGGGGGGAGGGGGGTTGCCTGGCAACTTGAGCATGCGCAGTGCGTGCCCGCCGAGAGCGAGCCGGAGGCCCGGCGGTGTGGGGGAGCGGGGCGGGCATGCGCAGTGCGTGCCCGCCGGGAGCGAGCCGGAGGCCCGGCCGTGGATGGCTGGGGGGCATGCGCAGTGCGTGTCCGCCGAGCACGGGGACGAGCGTGCGCGCGGCGGAGGTCGGGAGCGAGCGCGAGCCTAGGCAGGCAGTTTGTACGTTAAAAGGGGAACTTCAGCTCGTGAAGGGCCCCGTTGACGTTAATTTTGTTTACCAAGCGGTAATGATGCGCTGGACGCGTGCAGCTCTTTTAAACGTCAGCTCTTTGGCGTGAGAACGAACTGCGTTTATTGCAAAAATAAAAAATCTGTTGTGTTGGGGGTGCACTTAATTACCTGGACGACCTTTTGCGCCTCCCTGCCTCCCCCCGGCTAGCTTATTTCCGTTTATACTTTTAAGCGGGTCGTTGAATCATGCACAGGGCGCACGTGCACTCTTTGTGTCTTGCGTTTCGGGTTTTGATTTTGGTTTCCTGGGTTTTTTGGTTTGTTGCTGTTGTTTTTGGTAAAGACGTTTTCTTCTCCCTAAGATGACTCTAAAGTAGTTTTCTCTTGGGTTTGCCCCGTTTTCGGGGTAAGTTCAAGGCTTTAGGAGCGGGTTCCCCTCAGCAGTGTAAACAGAGCGGACGCACTGGGTGTCTGGTTTGGCGCTGGGTGTGTCACGATTTCCACCTCGGTCTGTGTTTCGCAAGTGCGGCTGAAGCTCCGTGTGCACCCGCTCGTGGCAGCGCCGTCAGGCAGGAGTCCTGCGAAGTTACTTCTGTCCACTGGGAAGCAAAGGCTTGTGAGGGATGCTGTCGTTTCTGGACGGAAGTGAGTGTTCACGCAGATCGCTCTTTGGGGGTATCACATACAGACATCTTGTCAAGGAACAGACATGCCTTTCACCCCGGGTCTTTAGACGAGCTGTCGCTCACTGCTCCCTTCATCGCTGTGGTTTTGGCGAGGAAAGGGCTTTTTTTGAGCCCCTGCACAAGACGGCTTTATACGACCGGGGCCGGTGGTGAGGCCCAAGGTAGTACTGTACAGCTTCCAAGCGGACAGAAGCAAGGTCCAGGACAGGAACAGAATGCACCTTCAGTCTGTGCTGGCCCGCCAAGACCCTGTCCTGCGAGGACAAAGAGGTGCTGTGGGACCCCGAGGCCCCCCGGAGCCAGCCCTGTGCGGGGCTCGACCGGAAACAGGAGCACCGTCTGCTGATGACACGGAGGGTGCTCTGGTTCTGCCTGACTACCAGTGGGGTGGCAGGAGGGCCCCCTCAGGACAGAAGGGTGGGGGTGCGGAGGAGCCGGTGGAGAGGAATATTCCCGAGGATTCTGTGTGGGAGGGGGGGACCGAGGAACAGCGGAGTCGGCTTCCCTACTGTGTTATCCTGGGGAGCTTGCAGAGATAGGCACTGGGATGGTTGGAGGGGAGGGTGGCCCCTTCCTCTGCTCACCCGAGCCCACTTCCCTCTGTTGCCTGCAGTCCACCCGGCCCCTCAGAGCTGGTCCACACCCCCCCAGCTTCAGCTCCATCAGGTGCTGGCTGCTCGGAAAGGCAAACCCATCACTGAACAACAAAACAACGTGTCTTTCTGCGGAGCCCCAGGTGGTTGATGGCACCCCCCTACTTGGGGAAGGAAGAGGCCCCAAAGACAAGTGCCTGTGAGGTCCGATCTCACGGGTCCAGGCAGATCCTAAGCTGCAAGTACACTCACTGGAAATCAGAGTGATCAAGTTTGTATCTGCCAAGTACATTCATCCAAAACGAGTTGCTTTTTCTTCTTTTCAAAAAGTCTCTGTTTCTATCATTAGAACGGACTTCTGGGCGCCTGGGTGGCTCATTTGGTTGAGTGGCCAACTCTTGATTTTGGCTCAGGTCATGATCTCAGGGTCATGAGATCGAATTCTGAGTTGGACTGGTGCTCAGCGGGGAGTCTGCTTGAGAATCTCTCTCCCTCTCTCTCTGTTCCTCCCACTCGTGCCCTCTCTCTCTAAAATAAATAAGTAAATCTTAACAAAAAAAACGAACCCCAGAAGAGCCATAAATGTGCCTGTGTTTGGTTTCAAGTGATCTCCTTCAAAGAAGCTAACCAGGAGCTTGATGACGTTCCTTGTGTCAGGTCTAGATACTATTTATGAATTCTGCCTCTCTGTCTCTCCTCTTCCTGTTTTATGTGCTTCCCTTTGCTGCTGACTGACTTCCTTTCCAACATTTGGTTTTGTTTGCTGCCCCACGGCATGTCCTTTCGTACAATTTTGAAGTGGAAGAATTGGGTCTTTTTCTGTGCTCCTCGAACACTCCGTAGCAGTGGGGTGGGTGAGTGGACTGGGCTGGTGGGCCAAAGGGCACATTCCACGACTGGGATGTTTCATGTCGCATTATTGTCGCGGGATCAGTTCCTTCTTGTGAAGCGGTCACCCCTGCTCCTCCTTCCCTCCAGGACTCAGCCCACGACCCAGCGTCACTGCCTGCCCTTGGTTAAAATCAGACTGATTTTCCCTGACAGCTTTCCAGCGACGGAACCACAGATGAAATGGCCTTGGAAGACTTTTTTTCAGCAAAGACGGTGTCATGGTCATTCCCTGGGTGCTATGCTGTTACTGTTGCCAGGACAAAAAGCATAGAAAACATCCATTAAAACTTTCCAATCTAAGCAGTGGTGTTTTAGGTAAAATGCCATACGGACCTGGTAATTAAGAAAAATAATAATTTATTTTGTTAGCATCCATCTTAATAAGCTTTCAAAGAAGAATAGAAGTGTTGATCAAACCAACAAAAGGAAACGAATGGATAGCAGCCCTAACCAAACTAAAGAGAACAGAAAAATCGTAAATGCTTAAAAAAAAAGGATGTTGTTTAGATTTGCCCTTTTCTCCGAAGGAAAGAGTTTTACAGAGGTTATGCACGTGTGCATTTTTTTTTTCAGATGTCCACGTATTTTCCTGATTCAAGATCCCAGTTTTAAGCAGTGACGTGGTGGTGGTGGGGGACCTCACAGACAGCGACGCTGTGTCTCCACGGTCCTGCAGATGAGAGTCGGCCGCTGAATGATGTGTTTCTGTCCAGCTCCCGCTGGGATGCTTGGGAAGCTTTCACTTCTTGCTATCAGCTCGCCTGGATCCGTCAGTCCTTTCTTAATTTATTTATGATGTATTTATTATGCTGGAATGTGGCATAATTAAGCTGCCGCCTATTGGGTCCTCTGAGTGTGTGCTACAAGCCTGAGGACAGAGATAAATAAAAGACGGTTCACAATCTCAAAGATGTCCTAGTCAAATGGGGTGGGAGTGGGGATTTATAGAATTAGATAATTCAATGCACAATTATGCATCACAACGTGGAAGTGTGAGGAGAGAAAGGAAAATATGCAGAGAGAACTGGCTGAGGGAGGGAACATCAGCCTCACAGAGGGGGCGCTCAGTAAGTGGACCCGTTCAGGACAATTTATACTGGAAAGCAGAATGTACCAAAGAACACACAAGAAAAGGAGCTACAAAGGCCTCCTGAGGGGCTTCTGTACCAGGCAAACACGTGTGGACTTTCTCCTGCACAAAAAATGGAATCAGGAGGCTGGACAAATAGAGATCCACGTTACCTTGTGGCAAAACAGTTGCTACAATGTGGCTTGCAACAACCTGGAAGGTGGGGCTGTGCCTGGTCCCCCTGTGGCATTGGGAAAGGGTGGGAAAACACAGCTGCAGGCTGGTTCTTTCTCTCTGCATTTGATCAATAACACCACCAACGGTAGAAGTTTAGAGAAGAATGGGCCAGCTTGCAATCAGAATTTTAGAGAGGATACGGACAGCCCCCAAAACTGCAGGGTTGAAAAAGGAATTGGGTTTTCACCCAGTCAGAAGTGTGTGCATTACGATACCGCTTTTGGTGGGGGTGAGACCCAAGGCAGGTTTAATCCCCTTTGTGAAAACCCCTGAAAGAATGTAGGTGCACAGACGGGCTCCCAGAAAGAGCGCCAAGTCCCTGTGACCAAGTTTAGGGAGAAGACCCAGCCCGGATCGGCCAACTTCCTGCCGTGGTATAGATACCCTAACCCTAACCCTAACCCTAACCCTAACTAGAGAGTTTGGGGATGGTTGTTATGCACTGGCCGCTGACTGATACATACAGTTGGAGCCATTGAATCAAGCTGGGGATTGAAACGATCAAATATGTCTGAGGCATTTGAGGAGCTTCGCTCTGGCAGGGAGGAGGAAGATCGGTTACAGACATAGGAACCCACACAGCTGTTAGCAGGCTGTTGGGGCTTTATACAGTGTGTCAGTCGTCTGGCTCTGCTGTAACAAGTTGCCACAAAGTTGGAGCCTTAGGAGAACACAGAAGTGTTCTCCCACATTCTGGAGGGCACAAGGCCAATGTCAGTGTTACTGGGCTGAAGTCAGGGTGTCACAGGGCTGGTTCCTTCTGGACACTCTGCATGGACCTGTGCCTTGTCTTTTCCAGCTTCTGGTATCCACCTTGGCTCAGCGCCCGTGCTCCACCTTCAAGGCTCATCCTTCCCCCCTCTGCTTGTATGTCACGTGGCCTCCTCCTTTTCTGTGCTCCGCCATCTACCCCTGCCTCCCTTGCGTAAGGACCCTTGGGATGACACTGAGCTTACACAGATATCCAGGATGATCATCCACCTCAAGACTCACTTCATTTTTTATTAGCATCAGTTATCATCAGTCTTACTTCGCTAGAGCTGCTGTGCCAACATACCACAAACTAGGTGACTTGACCAATCGACGTGCATCCTCTCCCGGTCCTGGAGGCTGGGAGTCTGAGATCCTGGAGACTGTGAGTGTGAGATCCAGATGGGGCTGGAGGCTGGGAGTCTGAGATCCAGGAGGCTTGGAGTCTGAGATCCAGGAGGGGCTGAGGCTGGGAGTCTGAGATCCAAGTGGGGCTGGAGGCTGGGAGTCTG
>NW_023270649.1:203598-228592 GCF_011800145.1 Mirounga leonina
GAGGCTGGGAGTCTGAGATCCAAGTGGGGCTGGAGGCTGGGAGTCTGGGATCCAGATGGGGCTGGAGGCTAGGAGTCTGAGATCCAAGTGGGGCTGGAGGCTGGGAGTCTGAGATCCAGGAGGGGCTGAGGCTGGGAGTCTGAGATCCAGATGGGTCTGGAGGCTAGGAGTGTGAGATCCAGGTGGGGCTGAGGATGGTTCCTCCTGAGGCCTCTCTCCTTGACATATACACACTGTGTTCTCCCTGTGTCCTCATGTGATCATCCCTCTGTGTGTCTGTGTCCTCATCTCTCCTTATAAGGAAACGAGTCATATTGCAGTAGGGTCCATCCCAATGACTTCATTTTATCTTAATCACCCCTTTAAAGACCCCATCTCCAAATACAATCCCATTCTGGGGTCCTGGAGGTGAGGGTTTTAATGTGTATTTGTGGGGGGGGGGGCACAGTTCAGCCCATTATGGGGGGAAAGATGGGTTTGAGAGGGGTCTTGGCACGTGGACATTAGCAATCAGCATGACTCGTGAATATTGATTGTCCAAATAGCAGCAGAAAATTCAGAAGCAGAGAAAAGACTTTGTGTCTATTTGATTCCTTTTAATCATTTCTGTCTCATTATTAAGATTCTCTGTTTGCTGAGACATCATTTTTCTGGTCTGCTTTAGATCTTCGAGCTTGTTTTATACACCCATTTAAAGTCTGGCAAGTGAGTCCAATGTCTGGGCACAAGGTGCATGATTCCTCTTATGTGAAATGTCCAGAATACAAAAATCCATGGAAACAGAAAGCAGATTAGTAGTCTCCAGGTGCTGGGGAGGGGGCTGGAGAGGGACTGCTCATGGGGACATGGTCTCCTTTTAGGGGGATGAGAATGTGCTAGAAGCAGATAGAGGTGGTGATTGCACACCTTTGGGAGTGTGCAAAATGCCACTGAGCTGTACAATTTAAAGTACTTATTTTTATATTATCTGAATTTCACCTCAATTTTTAAAGAAGGAAGCACGTAGGTAGAGAATACATGAGAGGTAGTCAAGGCAGAAACCCAGGTGCGGAGTGGGAAGACGAGATGCTGATGGAACCAGAAAAGGGTGCTGGAAGGGAGAAGGACAAGGCCTCCTTGAGCAAAGGCATGCACTCTGGCAGAGGGCCCTCCTCTGGGTGCATACAGTCTCCCCATTGCCACTGCGGTGCTCAGGGACCTTTCTCTGCTTCTGCGCTCTCTGCAGCTCTGCGAATATTTCAGATTTCTGAATAGCTCTCATTGCTGATGGTGCTCGATGGTTTGCTCATCATGTCTCTTTTAATTTTTGTAACCATTTGGGTGTGTAAGTCTTATTAACCAGCCTTGTTGGAGGGATGAAGCAACCAGGCATTTGGGGATGTTGGCCGGTGGGGGCTTCGCATCAAGGTTGTGTGAATGAAAACCAGACAGACATGGTCAGAAGCCCACTGTTGCCTCTAAAAAGCAGAACACTGTTCTTATGTACAGGACTGTTCCCTCCACCCTGGGTGTGAGCGTCCAGCGGCAACCCCAAAAGTTTTGTCCATGTCCTGACCTCCAAACCTGGGAAGGGGACCTTAATTGGAAATAGATCTTTGCAGATGTGATGAAGTGAAGGATCGGAGGTGAGCTCATCCTGGATCAGGGTGGACCCCAATCCGCTGACAAGTGTCCTTATAAGAGACAGAAGAAGAGACACAGACACAGAGGAGAAGCCACGTGAAGACAGAGGCAAAGATGAAAGGGACGTGGCCATGAGCCCAAGGACGCCTGGAGCCCCAGAAGCTGGAAGAGGCAGGAAGGACCCTCCCCTGGAGCCTTGGGAGAGAGCACGGCCCTGCCCCACCTGGATCTCAGTGGTCCTGCCCCATCTGGATCTCAGACTCTGGTGTCCAGATCTGGGGGAGCACAAATTCCTGTGGTTTTATGCACCCAGTTTACGGGAATTTGTTATAGATGCCCCAGGAACTAACACCCTGGGTACTTGTTAAAATGGGAGGATTCTGGGGAAATAAGGCCGGGAATCTGTGCTTTGATCCAGCTGGTAGAGGCAGCCCTCGAGGAGGCTCTGAGAAACTCTGTATAATGAGTACAGTTTGTCCATTTTGTGTATTTTAAACATGGCGGGGGGTCAAAGTAGATTAATTCTTCTCCTGAAGAAAGCCAGGGATGCCTGGTATTTGGTCTTAAGAGAGAGCACCAGTTTGTTTGGTTTCGTGTTGTGTTGTTTTTTTTTTTTTTTTTTTTTTTAGAGTAGTAGAGGTGGATCTATGCTCTGTAACTTTCTACTTTCCACTGACTGGAAAAGTATTTTTTCCATGGCCCCAGTGAATGAATATTTGTGTTGGGGCAGGAAGTGGAGAAAAAGACTGACCGCATCCCCTCTTTAAGGCTCAAATGTTTAAGATGTTAATTGCAGCGGGCACAGGGACGAGCTCCTGCAAACCCCGCGCCGGACAGATTTGTCCTGCAGTTCTATCCCAGTTCCCGGGGTCCACGAGGGACCTGTGAGCTCCCTGAGGGGGGCCACCCTCTGGCCTCCAAGCACAAGGCCTCCTGGAGCTGCTTTGCCTTCTCTTTAACTCGTCAAGACTGCATCCTGATTCATCGGAGAAAAGCCAGAGACCTTGACAAATACCTCTTTGTCCCGTGTGCCAGTTGCCAGCCCTTGTTTGGAGAAATAAAAGTTAAGTCGAAAAATGCCCCTTTTCCATTTTCATCTCTGATCGAATTCTGTCCTGACCCCCTGGTTCCCCACGGCTGTGTTTCAGGGTTTGATGATAAGGAAAAGAATTTTGTATTTGGATAATAAAATTTCCTTACTTGCCTTCAGCAACCTTCAACTCAATTTCCTGTCCCTGGAGACAGTGTATATTATAGAATAGAATCAAATTCCTTATTCGTAGGGGAAAAGTTCCAATTTAATCTGAATATTCAGCGCTTTGCACTGGTCAGGGTGATGGATGGCATATGGAAATGATTCTGGTTCAGGTAATCAAATGGCAGAATGCACTCCGGTATTGAAAGAAATAATGAAGTCTATTCAATATTCTATAAAGTGCAGAAATGCACATCACACTGTGGAGACCCTGCGTTCTCTTATTACCTTACCAATACCAGCTCCGTCGCAAAAATAAGTAATAAATAAATAAATGAATAAATAAATAAATAAAGGGTGGCCACAAATGAAGAATTAATGTACGTGAGAGCATGTAAAATGTAACAGCTGTGCGGGGCAAAGACGGTGGCGGCGGCCTGCCACTATTTACCAGGCTGAATACGGATCGTGGAGAGAAGGGGGTCTCGTTGTAAAGAATAAGGGGAACCTTCCAGATCTCGCCAGAGACACGTTTCCTGATAAGGACCTAGGGAAGGGGGTAGATTGATCCTTCGGGGGTGAGGGAGAGTTAGAAGCACCTCGTCATCCATAAATCCTGCTGCATGTTGGAAATCCGGGACCACAGGGAAGATGATGACGCCTCGGGGAGGCCTGGGCAGGACTCGGGTGCTGGGGCATGACACGGTGTCAGGGTCAAGAATCAGCAGCAGAGAATGACGATATTTGGGGCCTGGCATGGGCAGAGCCGGGGTCCAGCTGCCGTGCTTGTGTAAGTAGTCTGGGAGATGCTAGCGATGAGCACAGAGAGATGCATTTTCCATCTTGCTTCCCCTGGGATTCCATCTATTTTGACGTCATTAGTGACAATGATCACCATCATCCGTATTCCTAATTAGACGTGATGCGTTTTCCGACTGCGATCTTTTCTTTACGCTGCGCACAGTGGGCGCAAAGCCTGTTTCTTCCATGCTCGACAAGCAGGTGACATCTCAGAAAGAAAACAAGAGGACAGGTGAGCTCCATGGCAGGGCAGCCTGGCTTTCTGGGAGGTGTTTCCAGAAGGAAAGGCTGTTTGCCTGTCAGCGTTCCTTCGACACATGTCAGCTTTCCAGCGTCCCACGTACACAAAGGGGTCAGCTCCATTCTTGTGCGCACTGGACGGCAAAGCAGACCATTGGACACTCCCAGACACCAGTGGGACCATCAGGGCAGAGATGATCTAGATGCCAGACTGACCTGCATGACCTCATCACCCCTGGTCTGCTCACAGACGTGATCTCACAGTGACCTGGGTGTGCCCACGGTCCTGGGTGACCTCTGCTACCTCACCATTTCCTGGGTGACCTCCATGACTTTATCACCCTCATCTGCTCACGGACATGACCTCACAATGACCTGGACATGGATCCTGTCCTCAGTGACCCCTGTGACCTCACCACCTCTGGGTGACCTCTGTCACTCCACCACCCCTGGTCTGCTCATAGATGTGACCTCTCGGTGACCTGGACCTGGATGTGGTCTTAGGTGACCCCTGTGACCTCACCACTCTCATCTCACGCATGTGACCCCACAATGACCTGGACGCGGACCCCGTCCTCCGGTGATCCTTGTGACCTCGAGCTGCGTGCACTTTTTCTTCGTGTCACTGCTGTGCCGGCCCTTCCTCACCTGGGCACAGGTAGGAACCCAGGGGGCCGAGCAGCCCCTCCCTGCCTGCCACACTTTCCTCCTGGGCTCAACAGAAGATGCAATCAAGCAGGGAGCAGGGCTATGGGGGCTTTGTTGGGACCCCGACTCCTGCCAGCCTCAGTCCTGGGGCTCCAGGTCACCTCCCGATGTGTCAACCTCAACATGCTGGGTCTGTCCGTGGCTCCCTGAGCGACTCACAGCCCTCCAGCAAATCTCTTCCTCTGCTCTGCCGCTCAGAACATGATGTTATCGCACTGAACTCTTCAGGTGTCAAATTTTTATTTAAAGTTTTTTTATTTAGGGGCGTGTGGTTGGCTCAGTTGGTTAAGCATCTGAGCATGATCCTGGGGTCCTGGGATCGAGTCCTGCATCGGGCTCCCTGCTCAGCGGGGAGCCTGCTTCTCCCTCTCCCTCTGCCCCTGCTTGTACGATCTCTCTCACTCGCTCTCTCTCCCTCAAATAAAGAAATAAAATCTTTTATTTAGGTAAAATTCACGTAACATAAAATTAACTATTTTAAAGTGAACAATCCAGTGGCATTTAGTACATTCACAATATTGTTCAGCCATCCCCTCTACCTGGTTCCAAAACATTTCCATCCCCCCAAAAGGAGACCCCGTCCCCATTAGCAGTCACTCCCCATCCCCTCCCCCAGCCCCTGGCGACCAGGAATCTGTTTCCTGTCTGTAGAGTCACTGAGGACAGGATCCATGTCCAGGTCATTGCCTGTTCTGGATGTTTCATATAAACAGAGTCACGTGCAATGTGTCCTTGTGTGTCTGCTTCTCTCACTGGCCGCCATGTCCTCAATGTCTGTCCACGGGGGAGCAGGTGTCAGAGCTCCGTTCCTTTTTGGGGCTGAGTCATATTCCCCTGTGTGGATTGATCAGACTTTCTTTATCTGTTTATCTGTCTGCGCACACTTGGGCTGTTTCTGCTTTGTGCCTGTTATGAATCACACTGCTACAAAATGCTTCATGTTTTAAGGGAAGAGCTCATCCTGCTTTGCCAGTATTTTCTACCTGGTGACCAGGGCTCTGACTCACCCACTCTGGGGTTCAGTTTCCTCTTTGGTGACATCATCAAAGCCCTCACCTTAAGATTCTGTTGAGCATTTGGTGAGCTGACATGGGAAAAGCCCTTAGAACCATTTCGCAACCTCAGAATAGGATTTTATTTGGGAATAGGGTCTTTGTAGATGTGATGAAGTGAAGGATCTGAGAAGACCTCATCTTGGATGAGGGTGGTCCTAAATCCAATGACAGGTGTGCTTGTAAGAGAAAAGCCACATGAAGACGGAAGCAGAGATGGGAAGGACGTGGCCACAAGCTCAGGGACGCCTGGAGCCCCAGAAGCTGGAAGAGGCAGGAAGGACCCTCCCCTGGAACCTCTGGAGGGAGCATGGCCCTGCCCCACCTGGATCTCAGTAGTCCTGCCCCGCCTAGATCTCAGCAGCCCTGCCCTACCTGGATCTCAGACTCTGGTCTCCAGAGCCAGGGGAGGATGAATTCCTGTGGTTTTAAGTCCCCAGTTTGGGGTCATTTGTTGTGGCCCCCCCAGCAGGCTCACACAGCACCCATCTCCATTGTGGCCATGGAGCCTGAAGATCTATAATGAGCCCTCACTTGCTATCACCAAGACGCCTTCCAGCCCCCTTCAAAGACGAGAGACACTCCTCTGTAACCCCTGGTGGGTCATCTGGTGCAGCTTTAAGTCAATGTCTTTAAGTAATGGGGGGAAAAAGTCTTTTATTTGATTATATTGCATGGAGCCAAAAGACAAAAAAATACAATCGAGGAGCAAAGCTGAAATCACTCACCTTGAGGTTGGGTCACCTGCATGGGTGGAGGAGATAGAGCAAAGGCACCTAACTCGGCACGGCTAAGTCCCATCCAGGTATCTTTATTTTAATTTAATGAACACATTGTATCCCTTTTGCGTGTTACCTTAGATCCTCGTCAGAAGCAAGTTTGTGCTACATGGTGAGAGCTGAATGACCTTCACGCACATGCTGAGAGCTGAATGACCTTCACGCACTGCGGTTCAAAATCCTCAGTCTGCCAAACTCCTACGGAAACACCCCAAAGCAAGCACAGGCCTCCGGCACTATCATGAAACATTGGAAGCAGTCAAAATGACTGAGAATGGAGGCTGGGTTCAGTAAGTTATGTTTACTCAAGACAGTCTGCAAAGGAAGACAAGCAAGAACGCAGACCATGGGAAAATGGGCTTGTTGCAGAGGCAAAAGGGAGAGCGACATAGCAATCCAGAATGCATGCTCTATCAAAATAGCCTCGGAGAAGAACCGGGAGGTAATACTCCAGATGAAAACCGTTTCCGTGAGGGTGGTAGAGGTAGTAAGTGATTTAAAAAATATTTTCTCTGTCTCCCAAATTTCCCGTAGTGATACGCACGTAAGCTAAAAATAAATGTGCTTTAAAATTGTTTTGGAAAAGGTTAGGCTATAAATAAATAAGTTTACGAAAGAAACGGAGTGAAAGCAATCTTACTATCCTCAGCAATGTGCCGCGTTAAGAGACCGCTCAGAGATTTCTCTTTCAGGGGGAAACGATTGTTTTCTGGATGGTTCTTTAGTTTACGTCAAACCTCAGATGCAGGACTTTTTGCTCTGGTGTATTTTGCCCCTGAACTTAAATGCGGAAGAAACTCTTAGGGTCTTGGATGGGATACTGTCTTCTGTTTCCGTCAGCATAAATTTAGGTCTGTCAGCACTCAGGGCAGCAGATCCTGGCTTTTCCTGCTGAAGACCTACATTTGACTCCGAGCATGGAAGGCACATTTTTCTTAATGACATGGGGCTGTATTTCGGAGAGCCAAAGTTAGTGATTTAGATCATTTATTATTTTTTAAAGGATTATAAAAGACATAGGTACTTTGTGTGGCAAGAACTTGAGAAGTACAGGCCCAGCATAAAGAGAACAAAAATCTCTCCTCTTCCAGTGAGTGTAGGTATTTCTTTTCCAGATGTGAATAATCACGATGAAGGACTGATTACTGCACACGGGGGGTGGGGAGAAATGGGGCTCCCTGTTCTTGGGAAGAAGGGGCCTATGTGGTGGCTCTGAAGCTGGGAAGGACTGTGTTTGACAGGACTTGGGGGCTCCTCTCAGCTGGGTGGTCTGGAAGTGGTCTAGCGATACAACACACAAGGAATTAGCCCCGAAAATGTGGGTAAGGGTCCCAGGCACAGAGAGCAGCCAGGGGGCGGGTCCTGACCTAGGAATGAGTTCTGCGTGCTCAGGCAGAACCGAGGCTCTGGGCCGGAGCCCATGGGCTGAGATAACGTGCTGGTGGGTGAGCTGTGCTGGTCAGCAGGGCCTTGTAGTGATGGGATAGGGAGCCACGGGGAGACACTACGTGCGGGGGACACCATGCAATTTCTACTGTTAAGAGGGAACAAGAAATAGCCTGGCATTTCCTCAAGGGTTAAACATGGGGTTGGCCTATGACCCAGCGATGCCGTTGCTAGGCATGGCAGGACTGGAATGTGAGGTAAGTACTTGTCACTGGTGGGGTCACTTGGCTGTGTGTGCGTGTGTGTGTGTGAATCTCTCAATGTTCTACCTACTGAGGAAGAAATTATGGCAAGGTAAGCAGGTAATAGGTTGAATGGGGGATCCCTAGGAGACATGTCCATATCCTAACTTCCAGAATATGGAATGAGAGGGATGCGGCCACCAGCCCAGGGACGCCTGGAGCCCCAGAAGCTGGAAGAGGCAGAAAGGACCCTCCTCTGGATCCTCAGGAAGGAGCACGGTCCTGCCCTGTCTGGATCTCAGCGGTCTTGCCCTGCCTGGATCTCAGCAGCCCTGCCCCGCCTGGATCTCAGTGGTCCTGCCCCGTCTGGATCTCAGCAGCCCTGCCCCGCCTGGATCTCAGTGGTCCTGCCCCGTCTGGATCTCAGCATCCCTGCCCCGCCTGGATCTCAGAGGTCCTGCCCCGCCTGGATCTCAGACTTCTGATCTTGGAGCTAGGGGAGGATGAATTCCTGTGGTTTCAGGCCCCCAGTGTGTGTTCATCTGTCACACGGCCACAGGACATCCACAACCTGGAAAGACTTTGGGACGTGAACACAGCACAGAGGCTTGACTGCTGCTCACGAAGTCCAGGACGATGGTCTTAAGCAGCACTGTGGGGCTTTTTGGGATAAACTGGTCAGGCTGGTCTGCGCCTTTCACCACAGTCCTTTACTGCTGCTGATCCCAAGGCTCAAGAGGACGCCCCAACTGAGCTGGCCCCAGCCATCTGCTGTGTCCTCCTAAGCAGTCCGGGTGGAAAGAATGCCCTTGCAGAGGACAGCTGAGTTAAGTCTTGTTTTGGCAGCACATAACTTGGGTTATTTTAAGGGCTCTTGTTCATGCCCTAGAGGTTATGTACCAGCAGATTTCAGGAAATCACAGCCACGCATGGTATTAAAGCTGCATGACTGTCTGGCTCCAGAATCTGAAGTATGTAATTAACTCCTAATCCTCGGCGTCGAACCACCGTCAGGCACTTCCATGACAGAAACACACTATTTTGTGAGCCTTTCTTGGGGTCACAGGGACGCAGAGCTCTTCGGGGTCTGAGCAGACACAGTGCTGGGTCTGTATGGTATGCATGGTGCCAGACCCACAACACAGATGGGACAAGATGGTGTTAGGTGTTGGGAAGAGGGGACATGCTCCATTTCCTCACATGCTCTCCTGAGGACGTGATGGGTGACCTCTCAGAGTGGGTGGCACCTCTGAGGTTCACGTACAGGGAAAGCCTTCGCTAGGAGCATGGAATGTTCCCACAGCCACCAGGGTTGAGGTTGGCTCAAGAAACATCTGACCTGCACAGTTGGTGAACTTTTCTGTCCAGCTGTCATTTTCTAATGGCCAAGAATGTGGCAGAGTCAGAACTGGGTTACACGAAAGAAGTGGGTTGTTAACTTCAGCTTCCTTTCTGACCCACTTTAAACCTAAACCTGATCGCATTGTTCAAGACAATGCAAGTTCTTTCCCTGAAAATGCACAGAGACAATGGGCCCTTGAATCTTTGAAAAGTAGTGCACATATTGAGTTTGATTTTGCTTCCAGACATGGGGATGAAAGAGATGTAGATAGGTAGATAGATAGATAGATAGATAGATAGATAGATAGATAGATAGATGATAGATAGATAGATATGATGGATGGATAGATAGATGGATATATGAATGGATGGATGGATGGATAAATGATAGATAGATATGATGGTTGGATGGATAGATGAATGGATGGATAGACGATAGATAGATAGATAGATAGATAGATACATGTAGAAATGAATGGATGGACAGAGAGATGGATGGATGGATGGTTGCATGAATGATGGATGTAGAGATGGATGGATAGATAATAAATAGATTAAAAGTAGATGTGTTTCCTTTACAATAAATACAAGTACACCATTTGTTTATAGAGAGCACGTATATGCACAAAAAGACCATGAAGACCATCTGAGGCTGTAAGTGCAGGTTTTCATTGGCATGGAGATGAGCAAAGTGTCTCTGATACATGTATACATATACACAAGAATTATATGTGTTATAATTATATATCTATTATTCCATAACATTATGTAATATGCATGTATAATACAGAATATATCATATAATACGTAAGTATATATTACATATGTGTATTATACATGTACCTACTTTGTATAACATATAATTTTAGATAATACATGTATACATAGCACATAATGATATAATGGAGTATGCTCTATTATATATAATTTGGTTTCTCTTTTTGCCTTATTTTTATAACTCATGAATTGTCAAGATGGCTTTGAAATTCCTTGTATGGATTTCAACCTCACACCTGCACCATGAAGTGAATTCTTCACAGCTTCCTGCAGCTGACCCTCCCCAGGGTGGCTGTGGGGTTGGGTCTGTGGACAGGTGCTGTGCCTCCCACTGGGTTTGGGCTGTGTCTGGCCCGTTGGCGATTTCTCGAGCCTGGTGGGACAGGGGTTCAGAAACAGTCCCCACCTCTGTGGCCTTGCCCTTGAATCTGTAGATTTATTTTATTTTAAAGGTTATATTTATTTATTTGAGGGACAGAGAGAGAGAGAGCATGAGTAGGGGGGTGGGCATGAGTAGGGGGGTGCGCAGAGGGAGAGGAAGAAGCAGACGCCTGCTGAGCAGGAAGCATGATGTGATGCGGGGCCTCGATGCAATGCGGGGCTCTCGATGCAATGTGGGCCTCAATGCGGGGCTCGATCCCAGAACCCTGGGATCATGAGTTGAGCTGAAGGCAGACACTTCACCCACTGAGCCACCCAGGCGCTCCTTGGACTGTAGATTTTAGGTGCTCGCTGTGTGGCATCTCTCGGTGTTGTGGGGGGCAGGTGGGGAAGCTTGCTGCAGGAAGGTCCTATGACAAGGGCCAGGTATCCTCAGGAGGGGAGCACTCCCCGCAGACACCACATGTGCAGAAGGCATCCCCCGGACCTGACCCCACACCGTGGGGCTACACAAGGCCCCCAGGAAGCAAGCTACCCGTCTGTGGGATTCTGCACCCACCTCTTTTGTCAAAATTGATACCCTTCCGTCAGAAGCAGAGAGGGCCCTCGGCTCACGCATCCCGCAGGCTGGACCCACAGCGCATGATGACCCCAGTCTTGTATGCTGCAAGTATATGGGGAAACATGTGGGGTGTGCATCCCACCTCGGGGCAGCGGGTATGGGCACGTCTGTTTGGATAGTTATGGCACCGTGTGAAAAATGCTACAACGAGGCAGGAACCAGATGCACCGCAGCTGAAAGCTCCTTGTCTGGGGGACTGTGGGTGTGCAAACGCATGACTGCGACACAGAGAAGTGCACAAAGCCTGAATCGAAGCCAGCGGAGCTCTGAGAAGGGACCCCTTGACAGATGCTGAGAGCCAAGAGCACCATCGAGCTGCATTTCTAGCACTTAAGCAAAGACTGTGGTGAAGAAACAGGTGGAGAACCACAGTGACAAGCAGCAGAGAGAACACCGTTTTGGTTTTCTTGTTGGTTTTAAAAGGAAAACATCACTGCGAGTCCTCAGGATGAACGGGCCAATGTGGAGGCGTCCACGGGAGATGGACTCCCACGTGCGGTTTGGGTGGGCGCTGCAGGATGCGTTCACCTTGTATGTCCTGTCCCAGCAGCCGTGCAGACCAAGGCGGAGACGGGATGCTGCCAAGCCCACATCTCCTGGACGCCTTGCACATCTGAGCGGGAGAGTCTATTTCTGGCCACAGCACAAGTGGACTGGATCTCAACACTCTAAAAACATCCCATGCAAAGCGTGCAGCCGACATTTGTCGGGCATACCTCCCGCGCCTGCCACTGGACAGTGGACGTGCTCAGCGACTCTATTTCTGGCGAGCAGGTGGGGGAAGGATGAGACTCGGTGGCTGTGCCAGGGTGGGTGGCAAGACTCAGGGATTCCTACGCTGGTTAACATTTTTGTGTTCCAGACTTCATGCGCTTCGCCGAGGAGACAGTGCGTGAAACCTCGGATGTCAGGGTCTCAGCCCAGAGTGGAATTATACCATGGGTTGACTTTCTGCAGAGGTTACTCTTTTTCTCATGGCACAAGATTACGTTTTCCCCTCCTGGTTGCAGAGTGCTTGCACATCTTTCCTGGAGGTGGCTGGTTCCCACATTTTTCCTGGCACACCAACTTGCTTGGAGAAAGGGGGACCCTCTTGACATTCAATACATCTTGTGGAGTCTGACGCAATGTCCAGCATTAAGGCCCCCACGCTTCCCCATCCAGCACACTCTTGTCTCTGCAGGAGCTCACAGTCCAGGTTCTTCTCCTGACTTACTAACGCAGGGGTGCTCCTGATGTCCAACTATCCCCAAAAGATCCTCCCTCCTTGGGTCTGGCTCCTCATCCTGGTCCTGCCCAAGGTCCGGTCAGAATTCAGGAAATGCACAGAGACTTACTTTCTTGTGTGGACTCCGAGGAAAGTGGGTTCAGGCAAAAGCACATTAACTGCTCACCCAGCATGAGTGGGGGCAGTGGACAGCGTGTCTTCTGTTCTCTTTACTTGCAGAAGTGTGTACTTTTGTGAACATGAAAATTGTGAGGAAACCTCCACCTTTCCTCCTTCTTTCTGTATTGAATCAGTTCCCCCTGGGAGCTGATCTCCCGATTCTCAGAGAGACTGGTTTGTTTAACAGAAGCATGCATGAATATCATTCCTTGTCCTAAAGGAATAAAAGGATGACCCCGTTGTGCCCCACAGTCTGGGGGCATTTCGAAACTCTTGTGGGGCACATGTAATGTGCTGGGTCCTGGGGATGTGGAAGCCAGTGAGATGTACCTTGGAGGAGCTCACAGTTTGGGGGAAAGATGGATGATATGCTTGAGGTCTGTCAGCAATGTGGGGGAGAGGGAGGGGCAAGCCAGGGGGGAGGGGATGGGATGAGAGAGTGGGAGCCCATCCCAGATGGGAGAGACAGCCCATGCAAAGGGATGAAGCAAGAAAGATGAAAGATGTGTGCAGTTCACATCTGTTATGGGCTGAACTGTGCCCCCAAACCCACATGTTGGAGTCCTAACCCCCAGGACCTCAGCATGTGACCGTATTTGGAGATGTGGTCTTTACAAAGGTAATTGAGTGCAAATGGGGTCATTCAGGTTGGTCCTGGTTCAATGTCTCTGGTGTCTCTGTAAGAAGGGGACACTTGGGCATGGACATGCACATGGGGGAAGCCACGTGAAGACAGAGGCAGAGATGAGGGGGATGTGTCCACAAGCCCAGGGGCTCCAAGAATCACTGGCAGCGCCAGAAGATGGGACAGGAGCAACTTTTCCCTCAGAGCCCCCAAGAAGAACCAACCCTGCCCCGCCTGGATCTCGGACATCTGGTCTCCAGAGTGGGAGCGGATGGATTCCTGTTGCTTTAGGGTCCCCCTCTCCCATTGGGCTCACTGGTTCCAGTGGCCCCAGGAGGTGTGTACAAAGCTGCACAGCGCAGGGACGCTCTGAAGGCAGCAATGGGTAGAGCAATAAAAGGAACAGGGAGGACCCAAATGGCCAGTGACACCCCAAATACTGGGGATGCTCCAGAAAACTCCTGGAAAATCCACCATAACCAGGGAGGGTGCGGGCACTTGGTCTTTCATAGGCACCTGGCGTGTGATTCTCACTATTCCGACAAGTGTTTGGACAGACTTGCTGCTCACTACCAATTTCAGAGAAAGGATTGAAGATAGAAGAAAGATCTTTTCCTGATCATTTAATTTTGCCAGGTTGGTTTTAAAGCCAATCTCTTAGTCTGCTCAGGGTTGCTGTCACAGAACACCAGAGATGGGGTGGCTAAAATGACCGACACTTATTTCTCACAGGACATTGCTGGGACACCCTGTCTTGAGGATGACTGCCTGCTGTCTGTGTCCTTACACGGTGGAGAGAAAGAGAAAGACATGGTGTGTGCAGAGGAGTCTCATAAGGATGCTAATCTCATCATGAGGACGCCACCCTCGTGACTTCATCTCAACCTAATCACCTCCTGAAGGCCCCTCCTCCAAATACCATCCCACTGGGGGTCAGGGCTGTGACACATGAATCTGGGGCAGGGGCACACACATTCAGTCCATTAATAGCCAGGCTGGGGAAAGTTTTAAAGAGATTTACGTAATAAAGAAAGTGGTATACATATTTACATATGTAGTTACCATTTCTGACATTCTTAATTTCTTTGACTGGCTCCATGTTTCCCTCTGATACTATTTTCCATGACCGTTTCTGTCTTGCAGGATGAAACGTTGTTAACATTTTGCACAACAAGAAATGTTAGTGATACATTCTCTCAGCTGTCATATGCCTGGAAACGTGTGGTTTTCTTGAGAAGTACTTTAGCTGGGTATAGAATTCCAGGCTGACAGTTTTCTTTTTTCCAGAACTTTAAAAATGTTGCACCACTGCCTTCTTATCTGTGTTGTTTAGATGGGAAATCTGCCTTAAAGGTCATCTTGTTTCTAGATATGGTCACATCTTTCCCCCTCCCTTGGCTCCTTTTAAGATTTTTTCTCTTCACACTGGTTTTAAGCAGTTTGATTACAACGTAACTTAATGTCATTTTCTTCATGTCTCTTGTGCTTGGAATTTGTTAGAATTTTTGGATTTGGTGTTTAACGTTTTCATTGAATCTGGGAAGTCTTCAGTCAGTGTATTTTCAAATGTTTTTCCTCTCTCCCTCTTCCCCAACTCCATCTCTCTCCCAGCCTGCTCTGTTCATTTACACAATTTTTATACATTCTCTGTTTCATTTGAGATAGTTTTTATTGTTATAGCTTCATATTGCTCCATCTTCAAGTTCACTAATCTCACCCACTCTTAATCCCATATGGTGTGTTTCATCTCAGACATTGTTATTTACATCTGTTGAAGTTTGATTTTGTTATTTTTTTATGTTCCTTGTCTCTAGTTTTTGAACATGCTGCATACAGTTATAACTGTTTCAGTGTCTTTGCAGAATCTACCATAAGGGACAGTTTGCAGTTGTTTTCAATGAATAGATTTGTCTCCTTGTATCGGTCATATTTTCCAGTTTCTTTGTACACCTGATAATTTTTCACTGGATACCAGACATTGTGGATTTTATTTTGGACGCTGCTGGATTTTTTTTTTTGTATTCATGTAAGTATTGTTGAGGTTTGTTATGAAGTACACTTGGAAATGGTTTGATCCCTTTGGGTCTTGCTTTTAAGATTTGCTAGGTGGAACCAAAAGGTCTTTTGTCTACAGCTAGTGATTCTCCAACACTGAGACAAAGTCTTGCTGGCTATCCTAACCACCCACTGCCCTGTGAGTTAGGTTTTCTAGTCTGGCTCAGGGAATATGCACGGTTCCCAGCCCTGGGTGAGTACCCAGCCCCATTCCTCTGGATCCTGGATCCTTTCAGGTGATTCTTACCCCAGTCTTGGGTAGGTCTTCACCTGCATGTGCTCATCAACATTTAGCTGAAGACACAAGGAGACCCTTTGTGCATCTCTGGATTCTCTCTGTGTAGTGTCTCCTCTCTGGATCTCACCTCCTTGGTCTCCCCTGTTCTCAGCCCTAGGTCTTCAACTTCGGGGGTCTGCAGGGCTACACCTGGGTCTGCTGCCTGTGTCTGGAAACTCTCTCCAGGTAGCGACCAATTGAGAACTCACTTCCCTGTTTCCTGTACCTTGGGGATCACTGCTCTATTGCCTGATGACCCGTGTCTTGAAAACCATTCTTTCATATGTTTTGTACATTTCTGGTTTGTTTCATGTGGGAGAATGAATCTAGTCCCTGTTGCTCAATCCTGGTTGGAAGCAGAAGGCTTGGGGAAAGATTTATAGGTAAGGGGATGTTGATGCTGTGACATCAAATAAGGTGTTGCTGACTCTCTAGAGTTAATGTGCCCCTTGGAGCACCACCCCAGCCTCTGTTGGAATGTACCCCCTGAGGGGGCGGACCTAGTTTTGTCCACTGCTGGGACCCCAGCCCCAAGGACAGTGCCCTTGCTGTTCATGCAGGCTGCAGTAATTTGAAATAGAGGTGACTCGGAAAAGGGGATGTTTATTCATACATTCAGATGAGGTGTTGTTTCTACCATCTCCCCACCCATGGATGTTACAAAATCTTCCTATTACATGGTGTAGTTATCAGCATCTTGGAACATTCTGAAGAGACGTGGGGCTGCCGGAACCGAGGTCCCTGCCCTCTTGGGGGTGAGTGAGGGGTGAGCCATCACCCTACAGTTCCAGCGCCCAGTGTTCTCCTAGTTGGGAAAATATCACCTCAGTCTCATTGCTCCACACTGATATTGGCCTGCACCCTGTTTTAGGAATAAAATATTTGTGGAGAGGTTTGCGTGTGTGAGTATGTGATTATGTGTAGTTGTGTGAGTGTGGACCATGTGTATAAATGTGTGATTATGTGTGGAAATATGTGACTGTCTGTGATTATGTGTGTTTTGTACATGTGACCATGTGTGTACAAGTGTGTGATTGTGTGTGTGTGTGTGTGTGTCTGTGGGTGGTGGGAGGGACATTGGCTGACAAGGTGACCCTGGGGAGCAAATTCACTGCCCACCGCACTTCTCTCCCTGTCATGCTCAGGAGAGGACATGAAAGGTAAGTGCCCGCTGAGGCCAGGTGGGGACGGGCAGCATGGTTTTCTGTACCTGGTGGGCACCTCATTTGAATGAACATGCATTCCTGTAGGTGGGGCTCCTTGGAGTTGGGGTGCATGTGGTGGAGCTGAGGCTGGGTGCTGTGACCAGCAGGCAGCAGATGGATGCTCTCCTTTTGTACCTCCCAAGCTCCCACTCACCTTGCCCTGTAACAGCCACCTGCACAGCAGGCAGAGACCCAGCTGGGGAGGCTGGGATACCAGCCCCCTGGGTGTCACTGCTGCTGTAACATCTGGTGCTTTGTGCACACCTGAGTGCTCCCCATGCTGCCACCACTCTTGTGGGGACAGGTGCCTTTGGCCACACTAAACAAGTATAAGATCAGCGTCCCCCCAGTTGGGGCATTAGGGCCCAGTCTGGGCAGGCTGCCCTGGAGGCTGCCAGCTCAGGTATCGAATCCCAGTTATTAAAACTCTTTGTTATTGTCCTACACATTGGAAATAGAAATTGTCCTAAATCACATTGGTGTGGTTTCCCTGCAAAGAGGACATGGTTTTTTGGGGGGGTAATGCAGGGTCCCAATGCCCTGCACCTGTGTTACTCTGTGTCCTTTCTCCCTCATCACTCATGGAGAGAGTCCACGATAGTGGAATTAAGAAGTCATCTCGGGGGGCGCCTGGGTGGCTCAGTCGTTAAGCGTCTGCCTTCGGCTCAGGTCATGATCCCGGGGTCCTGGGATCCAGCCCCACATTGGGCTCCCTGCTCAGCGGGAAGCCTGCTTCTCCCTCTCCCACTCCCCCTGCTTGTGTTCCCTCTCTCACTGCCTCTGTTTGTCAAATAAATAAATGAAATCTTTAAAAAAAAAAAAAGATGTCATCTCGGAGAGGAACCAGAATCATCCCAGCCCTGCGTGTCTGTACTAGAAGAAGTTATACGAACATGCAGGAGGTTTGTGCAGAATGCTGACTGTTCTCTGAAGAAAAATGACCCCAGATCCACTGCAGCTGTTTCATTACATCTCAGAACGATGCGGACTTATTTAATAAATAGAAGAATTTTTTAATCAAGTCATGAGACAGGATGTATAAACTTTCTTATTGATTACACGTTTGTAAGAGCTTTCTCAATAAAGCGCACTTGCTCCCCTCTGTCAGGTTTCTATTAGGGCAATTTAATCTGTGTAACTCTTACTTTATATTGTTCTTTCTGTTTTATTACTTCGTATTACAGAACATCTTTGTAGCCACAAATTGAATAGCATAATTGTTTTTTTTTTTCCTTCTTGGGACAAAAATGTGCTTTTTGTTTCCAGGAGGTAATAATTTTAGACAAAACTGATGTTTTAATGGGAAAAATTTCTACCAAAAAATAATAAAAAATTAAAAACCCTGCATAGGCATTTACGTCCCCCTTTTGATCTAAAACATGTGGCAGTCTGTGTGATCCGTGTTTTTGAAGCAACACAAACAGCCGGGTTGTAAACGTTTTACATGGAATGTAGCTAATTTCCTTCGGGAGCATTTCGGCTTTCCTGTCACCAAGTTGTGTTTCTTGGTCACGTACCAGGTGAATCGCTGTCAATTCAGGGGCACTGACACTTAATTTGTGAGAGGGACCACTGCAGTGGCGGCCTGTTCCAGCTACTCTGCTCTCGGGCTCAGCGCTTATGCATGCGGCATCTGTATAGACATTTCCGTGTTTCTTCACCACAATCGCTTCTGCATACATGGCCTCCTTTGTCCTCCCGCGGGTCTCGGGAGAAAAGCACACCCGCCGTTAAGGTCTTTCTACGTTAAAGGCAGGGAATGGAGAAACGGGGAGGGGCTTAGCCAGGACCCCGGGGTGGGGAAGCGGGTTCGGTTGGGGGGAGGGGTCTGTTTCACCCCCTCCTTGTCCATCCCGGGCTACACCTCCCATCCCCAGGCGCTCGGCTCCTGGGATGAGACCCACCACTGGTGTCATGGCTGAGACACACCATGGGGGTCCTTCCACCGAGAGCTACTTGGGGCCCTCTGAGAGCCCCTCATGCATGGACCTCATTCTAACATGGAAGGTGTCTAGGGACAGAGTGACCGTCGTGAAGGTCTCTGCCCCTCCTGTCTCCTGTGTCTGTCTTCTCGGCTAGTCCTGGGGCTGAAGGAGGCTCTCATGTCTCGGGACCAAGGACCCTGGGGTCCCCCGCATCTCCTCGCCCTACCGGGTCACACCACACTGGGGAGAGCCAGCAGTGTACCGTCCACTGTGAGCCAGACTCCAGCCAGCGTCCCTCTCATCCCTCAGTGGCCACTGGTGGCACCTCTCCCCTCCTCCCCGTTTCCTTGGTTTTCCAAGATCTCAGACCTGGAGGGTCCCACAGATGCCAGGTGCATCTCAAGCATCTGGATGGCCTCCATTCTTAGCTTTGGAAAAGTGCCACAGGGCTGGATTTTGTACCCACAAATGTGCTGACCACATTGGGCCATGGCACGTTCCAGCAAAGACATATAAATCTAACATGAAAGAAGTGTGAAACGATCATAGGAATGTTTGCTCTGGACTTGTTTTCGTCATGGTATGAACAGCGCTAGTCTCAGTGTCAAGAATATAATCACAGCCATTGGACATTACAGACCCATCACGTTGCTCTGACCAGGATTCCCACAGGGGCACCACCGTTTCCTCAACACAAACCCAACGATTGTCCCTCTCAGCTCTAGCGGAAGAAGGAGCTCTGTGTATGTCTGTCCTGGAGTCGTAGGGATTGTCATGAGATCCCGAGGAAGCAGAGGACCACATGTTGAATGGGGAGATGGCCAATTAGTTCACTAGATGAGGACAAATGTGCCTTTCGGTTGGTTCCAGAAGATTCCAGAAGGATCTTTTCTCCAGGATGTGAGGAGTGATAAACCAGAGAAAGAAAGTAAGAGCTGAAATTGCTGTGGTTTTATTTCATCTTTTGGGAGGGGGCAACTGGCTTGTTAGCAAATGCTTGCAGACGCAAGGGAAGGATATAGCCGTCACCCTAATGATATCTGGGAGGCCCCTGCTGGGTTTCTCAGAAAGGCCTCCAGCAGCGAGTGTGGATGGGCAGCATTGGGTCTCCAGTGCACAAACGATGGGGTTGGGGGACAAAAGGCCCGGCCACGTTGACTCTCAACCCTCGACATAAATGCCCCCACCCGTCTTCCAGTCGCTCAGGTCCCAACCGGCCCAGAATCAGACCTCGAATCCTCGTTACGACCCCGCAACACCTTGTCACACAGTTGTCCGCCTACAGAGGAGCATCGGCTTGCTACTTACAACCTTGGGTAAACGCGCTCAGGGCCACCACTGGGATTCATCTACTTGCCAAAATCATGGCACTCGGAAGTAAAACCAAGGATTCTTCAAGATATCCCAAACCGAGGTCCTTGTCATTCGTTCAAAGGCCCTGTCCATGTGGGCTCACACTGCAGTCCCCGCACGTGGCTTTACACAGTAGGAGCATCCTACCCGGCAGGAGGCCAGGATGGGACCCTGAGAAGCGTCTTGCCTTTCTGCGTGTAGAGAACCCTTCTCAGAGTTGTGCTCTATGTGGGTTTACCAGAGAGCCTGAGAAATGGCAGAGCAGACCATCTTTCCAGATGCCCCGGTTTCTGGATCTGGGTGGGGGACACTGGAACATGAGCAGGGGGAGGCGGGGTTCTCTTAAGGATTTGGGCCCTGAAGCTGGGCTTCTGCAGAGGTTAGGCCAAGACGAAGACACAGTGCATCCCCCCCAGCCTGCGCCGTGGGAAGCACATGAGCCCCGGTGGTGTTCCTGGGGAGACCTACCTGTGAGCTTTGTCTCCCTTTTGCTTGCCTGGGATTTCTAAGGTCTTTACGGGCAGTGAACATTTACTACAAGGGAACAGAGAGTAAGACTCCCTAAAATTGTAGTAAAACACGTGTAACCTAAAATTTACCATTGTAAGGGTGTGGGGGTCGCCGGTGGGGGTCGGCGCCACCTCGTGGGCCCCAGGGAAATGACAGTCATTCTGACACCTGGCAAGCTTCCCTCGCCCACCGCGGCGTCAGGGACCCGTCTTTAGGGTTCTTGCCCTGAGCACCGACCTCCACGGAAGCCCAGCCTCGCCACACAGCTCCCAGCCGAGTGCTCCCCATGCAGACACAACCTGACGCTCGTCCTGCTTACTGTGCCCCCGAGACGCTGCAGACCCTGCCCCTGCATCCCATCCATCCAGGTGTCCAGGCCCGTAAGCTGGGACACGGCCTTGGCCAGGTGCCTCTCGGTTGGGTTGTGCTGCCACAGACATTCTTAGTCCTAAGTCATGGCCCCCGGAACGGGGTATGTCTGGGGGTGAGGGGGGGACAGCTGGGGCGTGACCACCTGGGCGGCAGGGTGGCCCCGCCCCCTCCCTGTGAGCAGGCCCGTGGGTCTGTTTACCAGTTTCCGTGTGCATTGGCGTGACATTTCCTGCCCTGTTGTCCCCTCTCCTGCCCCTCCCCCATGGTGGCCCTTCTGTCCTGAGAGGGTGGCTGGATACACTAGCTCTCACATTTTGGACCTGCTCGAGGAAGGGGATTCCAGCGGGTGGGACCCTCAGCGAGGGGGCTGTGGGTCGAAGTTTTAAAACACAAAGGGTGTGGGGTGTTCTGAGCCAATTCTCCCAGCTGTGGACTGTCAGGGTCACACACGCACCCCTCTATCCACTTATCTATGTATCCAGCTATTACGTATGCGTCCAGACATCAATAGCCTGTCTATCTCTATCCGTCTGTCAGTCGTCTGTTTATTTACCATTGACCTGTCCATCTCTCCACCCAGCCATCTATCCATCTATCAACAATGTCTATCTATCCATTCATCACGTACTTATCTACTGTCTATCTATCCATCCATCCATCCATCCATCCATCCATCGACTTACTTGTCTATCCATCCATTTACTTACCGACTACCCATCCACCTATCAATCAATCTATCCATCCATTTATTTACCAACTATGTACCCATCCGTCTATCTACTGGTCCATCCATCATATCTATGTATCTATCTATCCATCCATCTGTCCATCTACTTACCTGTCTATCCATCCATTTACAAAACAACTATCTACCCATCCATGAATCTACCCATCCACGTATCTATCAATCAATCTATCTATCCATCCATTTACTTACCAACTACCTACCCATCCATCTATCAGTCTATCATCTATCTATCAATCTATCCATCATCTATCTATCCAACCATATGTATGTATGTATGTATGTATGTATGTATCCATCCATCCATCTGTCCATCCATCCATCTATTCATTTATTATCTATCCATTGATCTATCATTCATCCATCCATCCAGTAGATGAAGGAAAAGAAAGCAGACACTGTCAACCAAGATGGGGTGTGTGTGTGTTTGGACACGTGTTTGGTGGGTTTGAGCAGAGGTGTGCAGGGCGTGAGGGTCGGTGCTGTGTGCACCCCGGGAGGAAGTGTGCAGCAGGTGCCGAGCCTAGCATGTGCACAGGCCCTCCAGGGCGTGTGAGGGAAGGTGCTGGTGCGATGCAGCCACAGGGGTGAATCCAGGGGGTGGGCGCATCTGGATGCAGGGCATCTGGAAGCCTGGGCTTCCTCTCTGTGTGAGATGGGGGTGGGGGGAAATTTTTTTTTTTTTTGTAATTTTAACTTATTTCTTCTCATTGGGATGAAATTTCCATAATGTAACATCAATCCTTTAAGACTGAACAGTGGGATCACACACGATGGGGCCTCGTGTGTCTGGCTTCTCTCGTGAGCATCGTGTCCTCAAGGTCCATCCACGGGTCAGTAGGCATCCGAGCTCAGTTCCTGTTCCCGGCTGAGTCGTACTCTGCTGCATGCACACAGCTCATATAGTCTATCCATCCGTCCATCCGTGGGCACTTGGGTTCCTTCCGCCGGGTGATCTCGGGCTTGGGGAGGATTGTGAGAGCGTGCCTGCTGCGTGTACCTCTGGCTCCCAGGTGAGAATCGGCGGTGCTGGGGAGCGTGGGACCCGAGCGCCGAGGCCGGAGGCGTGGCAGCTCACACACGGTGGTGACCGGGGCGCAGGACACGGCCGCACTCGGGGTGCGTTGTGGACACAGGGCCCCTAGACTTTGCTGGCGGGCTGGACGTGGGCGTGAGGACAGGATGACCCTCGGGGCTGTCCTGGGCAGCGGGCACGGCGCTTCCCTGTTACCATTTGAGAGGGAGCCAGGAATTCGCTCATTGCCGTGAGTGTGGAGTAGGCTGGGTGGAGTAGGCACGGAAGTCCGGTGGGTTCCTGTGACCCTGCGGGTTTGGGTCACCGGGCGTCCGGGGGTGGGGCGGGGGCAGTGCTGAAATAAGCAGCAGACACCGTGGCCAGGGACAGCTGTGGCCTCCATGTCTGTCCGCGGCGGCCCCTCGCCCCCGCCCGAAATTCCAGAGGTCTGGCTTCCCTGAGGGCTTCAGGGCTGGGAGGGCGGCTCCTGCTGGGACGCCTTCTGAAAGCCGCTAATGGTTGCAAATAGAAGCGGGGGTGGGGGGGTGGGGGATGCGCAGGTGGCCCGCCTGGCCAAAGCTAGTTGCTCACACACGCCCCAGGGCCCGCGCAGGGACGGGCGAGCTGGCGGCACCAGCAGGAACGCAAGCATCTGGGCGTGGACCCCGCCTTGCTTGGGGGACAGGGTCAGTGCCCCTTAAAGGCACACGGAACAGGGCCCCAGTGCGGGGAGGCACCTGGGCTCCCCCGTCCCCAGAAAAGCCATCCTGGCCGACGCCCCAGCCACGCCAGGCCCTCCCCACCTGCCTGCGCCCCCACTGGCCTCGACCTCAGCCTCGGGGAATGTGGCACCGTCGGAATTAGAAGCGGCCCGGACCCACCCTTGAGGACAGTCACACAGCCCAGCTGCCCCAGAGCTGGACGGTGGGCCCAGAGAGGGGCACCCCGCACGCCCTGGGCGTGGGTCTGTTCTGGGCCCATCTGCGGAAAGGAGATCTGTGCATCTAAGACCTCGGGGCCTCGCCTCTGCCTCTCAGCTGTTGCTGACCGCCGTGTTTGTGCAGTTGCTGGGAGACGCCAGCTATAAATAGGGCAGGGTCAGCTGGGGCCGGCTGGGTGGGCCGCCAAGGACCGGCTGTTGTAAACAGTGACTTCTCCGGGTGGTGCTGGTTACGGGGAAACGGCCCTTAATGAACCGCGGCACCTCCCGCTCAAAGTGCCGACAAGCCTGCCGGTGACCCCAGGCCCAGGTGCCGGCCTCTGCCTCCGGGGCTCTGTCAGCAGCACCAGCCCACGGGCCGCCCAGACCCTGGGTTTTCAGTGTCACTCCAAACACGGCACACGTGTGTTTTTTCTGGAGCGTTGCACGCTCCGCGGAGTGGCCTCAGTGTCCTTTGAAAAGGGGCCGGTGCTGAATTTTGCAGAGTGTGAATTCCAGCAGATGTGGATGTTTCTTAGCGGGAGGGTGACAGGCGGGGGAAGTGGGAAGCATTGGGACAGAGCGTGAAAAGTGCAAAGGGATTTCTCCAAAGCCCGGTGCTCAGGTCGGGTGAGCAAACCGTGACGGTGGGTGTGCAAAGGGGCAAAACACCCCGGAAATGTCCTCCCTGCAACGGGGCCGAGCCACCCTCCTGACTCAGCACGACGGGGATCCCACGTGTGGCCGGGAAGTCTGTGGGTATCCCTGACAATAGATATGGGGGGTGCTTGGGACCTGTAAGGTGGGAATAACCAGGCTATGGGGCAGGAGACCCCAGAGTGGGTGGGTGGGCCGCAGCCCCTCAGGAGTCCACAGGCCACGTCACTTCACCCCATGTTGGTGCCCGTCTGATACACCTGCCATGCTGTGAAACAGGCCTGAGTCGATATTTAGTGTTTTGCAAACGATGGAGAGTGGTGTGACGGTGTCTTGTGTGGTGCAAAGGGATGGGAGTTGGGGGACCCTGGCCACAGCCCTCGGGGCTCAGCCACCTCCCTGGAAGCTCCCAAGCAGGCCAGACTTTATGGCTTTTCCTACAAAGGCACATGGCAAAGCCTCAGGAGCACAGAGCTGTCTGGGCTCAGTCAGGGTCAAACGGGGTGTGTGAGGTGCCCGAGGCTTTCATAACAAATGACCCTAAACTGAGGGCTTAAAACCATGGGAATTCATCCTCCCCCAGCTCAGACCAGCAGTCTGAGATCCAGGCAGGGCAGGGCTGCTGAGATCCAGGCAGGGCAGGGCTGCTGAGATCCAGGAGGGGCAGGGATGCTGAGATCCAGGCGGAGCAGGACCACTGAGATCCAGGCGGGGCAGGGCCGCTGAGATCCAGGCGGGGCAGGGCTGCTGAGGTCCAGGCGGGGCAGGGATGCTGAGATCCAGGCAGGGCAGGGATGCTGAG
>NW_023270649.1:228602-243572 GCF_011800145.1 Mirounga leonina
CTGAGATTCAGGCGGGGCAGGGATGCTGAGATCCAGGCAGGGCAGGGCCGTGCTCCCTCCTGAGGCTCCAGGGGAGGGTCCTTCCTGCCTCTTCCAGCTTCTGGGGCTCCACCCTGGGCTGGTGGCCACATCCCTCCCATCTCTTCCTCCGTCCTCACGTGGCTTGTCCTCTGTGTCCGTGTCTCCTCTTCTGTCTCTTACAAGGACACCTGTCATTGGATTTAGGGCCACCCTGATCCAGGATGAGCTGATGTCCTTCATCACATCATCTGCAGAGACGTCACCACGTAAGGTTTCGTTCAGGGATTAGGACGTGTACATTTGGGGCTGCTACTCAGCCTGCCGCACCCGCCTTCTTGTCCTGGTGCCTCCCGGCTCTGTGTCTTAGGATTCCCGGAAAAAATCAACTCCGCCAGGTATAAGCCCTCAGGACAGCAAGCTGCTCCCATGAAGGGAGGGGAACTTGGTCCCTCGGGGTTGCTGTAACAGAATTCGGTAGGCTGGGCAGCTTGTAAACAACCGGCAGTTACTTCTCCTGGTTCTGGAGGCTGCAGTCCAAGGTCGAGGCACCTGCAGATTCGTGTTCGTGGACGGCTTCCTGGTTCATGGACCGTGGGCTGTGTTCTCGCTGGTGGGAGAAGCAGGGGGCTCTCTGGGGTCTCCCTTATGAGGACACGAATCCCATATGAGGGCTTCACCTTCATGGCCTGAGGACCCCCAAAGGGCCAGCCTCCGTAACAAACAGTGCATCACCCCTGTTCTTCACCGTCCTTCACCATAAACCCGGAGCCCAAGCGCTCACGCTGCCTCCCCGAGGACCCAAGACCAGCTCGTGGTGTTTCCGCTGCAGATGCGCTTCCCCCGCCTGGGGGAAGAGATCACAGCGGTGCCATCCATACGGCTCCGCTCGTCATGTCGGATGGCGTGGAAACCGTGCAATTCGATACAACGGTGCACCCCGGTCGGCTTTGTGCACAAAAGCCCACCCGGCTCCACAGCAGCAACAAACCCTTATTTCTCCCCCAGCGCTCGTAAACGTCCTGTTATGAACCTCCCCGAGCCAGTAAACGTTTGCAGCTTCCCGCACCCAGGAGGTGCTGGAAACACGCTATTAGTTTATCAGTTCGTAAAAGCGTGTTTAAGGGGGCGGCGTGTGGGGCTGCGGACGGCCCCCCAGCTCCTGGGCCGTGAGCTACTTCCTTCCAGAAAGACGCGGGCTCTGGGTGCAGGCTGTTGACCCGCCTGGACGGGGGTCTCCGTGCCGACGGAGGAGGGGGTGGGATGAGGTCTCATGGTCCAAGCAGCCTCACGGGCGCATCCCCTTGGGTCTTGCAGCCCGTCAGCATGGACGGTGTGCTGAACCGAGGCAGGATTGCCACATGGGTGGCGGGAGGAAGGCCAGAGATGTGGCAGGTGCACACGGACCACCCAGGACGGGTTTTCTCTGTCTCAAAGCGGCCGGGGGCCAGGGGAGGTCCGTGGGGCTCTCTCGGCTTCAGGACGTGGAAGCTGGTGATTCCCGCAAATACGGCCGTTCCCTGTTTCAGACTTACAACCACTTCAAATTCGGCTTTCGGGCCTCCCCTCCGTGACCACGGATGGGTCTCCTCTCTGAACTACGGGTTTAATGATAAAGTGAATTGTCCCCCAAAATTCTACGGTCCGCTTCGAGAAGCTGAGTGAAACAGGGCATGAACATGGAAGGAGCACCAAGCAGCCCAGGCTCCGACCAGGTGCAGCTGGCCCTGGTCAAGCCCACGGGGCCCGAGGGGCAGAATCCTGGTTCTGTTGCCTTGTCCACATCCGTGGCCCCTTTGCCTTCCTCCGTCTGCTCCAGGATTTGAGGTCAGGAGCATGAAGTCCCCCACGGTCTGCTGTGCTGAGTGCCTCTCTTTCCTGACTTCCTAGGGGGCACTGTCCCTTCGGTTTACACCCGAACATGGCATTTACCTGTACATCATGCACATCTGTGTGATAAATCCGAGCCACTACCAAGCGAGGAAATGGTACTTTCCAGGCTTCGGAGTACCCTCGCCTCGTGGAGCCCCCCGGCAAGGTGGTCCCAGCATCACCCTGCCTTTTCCCTCCGCAAGCCTGACGTGTTAACACATCTTTTTAGTTTTCCTTACTGCAGAATGTGGCTGCACATCCAGCTGAGTGTTGCTCATGTCGGAGATTAACCGAATTATGGGACTTGCCATCCCTCATGTTGGAAAAATCGATCGGGACTTTTTTATCTATGACCTGTGATGTGGCGCCCTTCTTACACGAACTGTCATTTTTATTCTAGAAGCCTCTGGTAAAGGGGTCCTGGGATGACATGGTGTCCCGTGGCCCCAGGTGCTTACGGGATCTTCTACGAACCGCCGTGTTTCCATAATCACTGCTGTGTTGTCCCGGTGTTTGACAAAAGATGGATAGTTCACGAACGGCAAGGCTCACCTGCATGGTTTCCTGTGGCTTCTGAAACAAAGGACCAAAAATGGGGTCTTACAATAAGAGACGTGGATTCCCTCATAATGCTGAGGGGTCAGGACCGCGGGGTCCCTGTGTGCGTGAGCAGCTTTGCTGCCCAATGACACCAGTCACAGAGGACAGGGTCCCACCCCGGTGACCTCATCTTACGCATTACCTCTGGGAAGACGCTGTTCCCAAATAAAGCCACGCTCCCAGGTGCCGGGGTCTTTCTTTTCCTACGACAAATGGATGACGATGGAGCCCGAGGCCGTGCGTGCAGGGGTCCCTGGCATGGTTTCGAGGGCGGTTCATGGGTTACACGGGTCTCTCCTTCATTCCAGGCTGTGGTGTAATGTATGCTGTTTGACTTCTCAAGAGGATTGTCCCGAGTTTACTATGTGTTCGTTTGGTTGGTTGGTTGGCTGGGGGATTTTTATTGTACTTGTTCTGAAGTGCAACAAGATAGTTACAATAAATAAAAAATTGCCCTCCAGGATGACTTAACTTTCTCAGGGGTTGGTCATAATTGCTTTGAGGTTTCCCGCCCTTTAATGGATGCTGGAAGAGAAACGTCCGGAGTCGTGAATTGACACATTGTTTCCCCCGCTACGTTTCTAGCTGCCGCGGAACGACTCTCGTTCGAGTGTATACTTATTTCTGTGCAATGTTTTACAAGCATTCTGCCAGTTTTTTGCTCTTGCTTACTTTTTTGTTTTTTCTGAGTTTATTACAGGTAAGAATAAAAATCTCTACCCAGGGGTCCTTATCTCACTATAAATTGTTCAGCAGTTTTAGGGATGGGCTTTTAAAAAGTATTTAATGAAAAGAAATGAAATTTCTCTTATTGCACTAAAAAAAAATCCAAATGTTAGAAAACATGCCGCCTACTCTGTTCATGGAGCCTGGGCAGCCGTTACAAAACACCGCTAGCCCGAAGCCCGAAGCCCGTGGCCGTTACCCTTGACCTGGGGAGCTGCAGGTCTTTCATTAAGATTAGATATGGATGAAAGAAGTCACCAATGTTCTCTAATTATGTTATGACTCAGAATCTGAACACCCCAGGTAGCGTGGATTCACGCAGATCTGAGACCAAATACCTTGATTAGGTGTTAGGCAAAGCATTTGGCTGAAACTAATTATAAAATGAAGTGAGTGATGTGCCCGGTTCTTCCATGCGGCTGGTTAACTACCGCTTGGTGTCTATCCTCTGCTTCTGAATTGTGGTAAAATGCACATAACATAAAATATTCGGCTCTAATTATTATTATTATTTAAAGATTTTATTTATTTATTTGACAGAGAGATAGAGAGACAGCACAAGTAGGCAGAGTGGCAGGCAGAGGGAGAGGGAGAAGCAGGCTTCCCGCTGAGCGCGGAGCCTGATGTGGGGCTCGATCCCAGGATCCTGGGATCATGACCTGAGCTGAAGGCAGCTGCTTAGCCGACTGAGCCACCCAGGCGCCCCTCGGCTCTAATTATTTTTAAGGGCACAGCTCAATGGCGTTAAGCACATTCACACTGTTGTGTAAACATCTCCAGAACTTTCCGTCTCTCCAAACTCCCCATCCCCCGGACCCTGGCCCCACCATCTAGTCTCTGTCTCTGTGGAAAGAACTCCTCTGGGGATCCCGTGTATGTGGAATCACACAGGATTTGTCCTTCTGTGTCTGGCTCACGTCCTCAAGCTCCATCCACGTCATAGCAGGTGCAGAACGTCCTTCCTTTTCAAGGCTGCCTCATATTCCACTGCGTGCGTGGACCACGTTCTGTTTATCCATCCATCCGTCCGTCCATCCATCCATGGACACTTGGGTTGTTTTTACCTCTTACTGAATATCAAATATCACGTCTATGAACACGGGTGTGGAAGCGTCTCTTCCATTTCCTGCTTTTGATGATTTGGCTGGAATTCCAGACCAGAATTGGTGCATTATACGCCAAGTCAATGTTTCATTTTTCCCCTCCTGCTGTTTTCCGTGCCGCTGATCCAGGTCACATTCCCACCCACCATCTCTACACGTCCTCGCCAACACTTGGTTTCTGGGAGCGTCCATCCTAACAGGTGTGAGGTGGTATCTCATGGTCTCCTGACCTCCGATGCTTGCTTCTCTTACAGGCTTTCCTTCACCAACCGCATCCTCCAGCAATGAAGGCCACTATCCTCAAACATGGCTTTACGTCATCTGCGTCCAGCTCTGTGCATCTCCAACACGTCGCTGCGTGGACGTGCAGTTATATCGTTTCTCACAGTCCAGGAATTTGGGAGAAATGGGACGGGAGAAGGGGAGCGTGGGCATTGTCAAGTGTGGGTGGCCCCCAGATAGTGTTTCACGGGCAGGTGGAAGTCTGTACGAGCCCACAAATACCCCAAGGGCCCAGGCGACTTCTCGGTGGGGCACTTGCTGGGAGAGCCCCACATTGTCAATCTGGGATTAAGGTGTCCCCCGAATGTGGAGCGCTGTGTCTGCGCCGACCCCCAGGACGAGTGCGTTCGGTGACCTCGGAGTAAACCCTGCTTCCTGGGCACCTTCCCAGACGTCCATCTGGGAGCTGGCCCGGTGGCTGCTTTGGGGAAGAAAGCTGTGAATCCCACCACAGCTGAGTTCAAATGCACTTCCTCCCGCATCTGAGCCTCTCATGGCCAGTCAGGGAGGCCGACACAGGAGGAGACCCAAGAAGGGCCTGGAGCGCCCAACCCCAGATGGCGGGGGCTCCCCATGGTCACCACAGCTGCAGGGCCCTCCAGGGACACCAGACGCCCTGATGGCCCACGGGCCCGGACACGCAGCCGGCCCGCCCTGAAGGGAGCTCGGCAAACATGATAAATCCTGCTAATGGCCACGTTCCTGACAGCCGGAGCCCGTGGTCTTTCTTTAGTGGCCTGAGAGGTCCGGGCCGACGGGGAGATCTGGGCAAATATTGCCGTGACTCCGCTGCTTAGCCTGCCTCCCACATCATAGGGCTGTCTTTAAGAAAACAGCCTGCTTCCGCGGGATCACGGCGACCTCCATCCGCATCTGCCCACATCCACAGGCACTAATCCCGCCCCACCGGCCACCTCCATGTCCAGGATGCTTCGGGCTTTCCAAAAGATGTGTGTCTGCGGCTGCTGGGTGGGGGCCCTGCCGGCAGAGCTGAAATGCATGGCCACGCCCCTCACCTGGGACTCACCTGTGTGGACGTCAGGAGGTTGTAGAGGTGGGGTGGGGCTGGGTCCTCCATGGCTTCAGCACCTGCCGTGTGTGAAGCAGAATAATGGGGTCACTGTGTGAGGCGAGGGTCCCCCAGGCTGGCCCGTCGCAGTGACCCAGGTGGAAATTCCCTTCCCCGGCAGAGGGGCAGGTGTCCTTTCTTCCTTCCCGTAGAGGCTCTGAAGGGCCCAGCTGTGCCCACATGTGTCCCCGAAACAGGGTCCTGCATGGTGGGGGCGGTCACACTGCTGTCCTCCCGACAAAGACAGGAGGAAGCCTTCTCTTGGCTTTTAAAAATAACGAGGCGCTCCCCTCTGAGTGCAAAAGCAACCTGGACAGGCTCCTTGTAGAAAATTCTGGAAAACAATTAAGGGAAAAAAAATCAAGTCACTCCTGAAACACGTAAAGGTGAAAACAACCCCATCGCCTACACAGAAAGGGTCTCGGATACGCCTTCTGGTGTGTTTCCTTCTGCGCAGTTGTAGACCATCAGTATTGATCATTCCCTCTGGGCACCAATCACACACACACACACACACACACACACACCCGTTTCGTAGGTAGGGCTCTCCCCGCATTTACAGGGAATGCTTTCATATCTGGAATTTTTCCACTCAAATTGTATGATGAGCATTCTCCTTGCCACTAAAAATCTTTGCCGACTTTGAGCAAAGTGAGTTTTCATGCTGTGGCTCTTCGGTGGTTGATTCAACTGTTTCCCTAACGCAGGACATTTTGCTTGTTTCCAAATTAAACACGATAAATTACTCTGTGAGGGAAGTGCCCACGCACGGGTCTCTGGACACAGCTCTGATTTATGACGTTGGGAGCGATTCCTGGCGGGAAGGGACTGGATGAAGGTTTTCAAGTCTTTGATCCCCAATGCCAAATTGCTTTCCAGAGGCTCCACCACCTGATTCCCCGTAGCCATGAAAGAGCCGTCCTTCCTCCCACTGTGTTATCGGTTTCCCTGATGCCTGCCAACTTGAAAACAGGATCTGTATGAGATTCCTGGGGCGGCTGTAACAAAGGACCACAGACTGGGAGGCTTAACAACAGAGATTCATCCTCTCCGGCTGGAGACCAGCAGTCTGAGATCCAGACGGGGCAGGGCCGCTGACATCCAGGCGGGGCAGGGCCGCTGACATCCAGATGGGGCAAGACCATGCTCACTCCTGAAGCTCCAGGCGAGGTTCCTTCCTGCCTCTTCCAGCTTCTGGGGCTCCAGGCGTCCTGGGCTGGTCGTCGCCTCCCCACCGTCTCTTCACGTGGCTTCTCCTCTGTGTCCGTGTCTCCTCTTCTGTCTCTTGTAAGGACACCTGTCATTGGATTTAGGGCCACCCTGATCCAGGATGAGCTCATCTGAAGCTGACTACATCTACAAAGACCCTATTTGCAGATTAGTTTCCATTCAGAGACTCCGGCAGTTATGACTTCAAGGTATCTTTTTGGGGGGACATAATTCAGCCCACAATAGGGTTTCTTTATTGCTCTGTTTTGCTTTTTTTCTTGTGACCACCAATGAGGTTACAATTTCCCCCATTTTTTAGTGAGTGGTATTTCTTTGTCTTGTGAAACATCGATAGGTCTTTTTCTAATACCTGATGCCCCTTTACTTATTCATTCCTAAGAGTTTTGGTATAAGAACGTCCCCCGTTTATCATCTGCCTTGTGATTTTTCTTGATAAGGGTGCATCTAAAACTTTTGCGTCTTCAGATTTAGCAAAGTGCATGTTCCTGTGCCTGGTGATGGGAAGGGCTCCCGCCCATTCCGGAGACGCACAAACACTCTGGTGTGCTTTCTCGGACTCCTCTGTATGCTTTCGGCTTTGCCCGGAAGCCCTGGATCCACGCGGAGTTCACAGAGACATCTCTGACATGGTGATGGTTTCGCCCCAAGTAACGAAGTCGGCAGGATGTGTGCTAACTTATGCTTCCCTCACCTGCTTGGTTCTGCCTTCTCAGCCCCGATGAAGAGTCGTTTATTGGGGGGCTTGTGCCCCCTTTAATTTCTTGTTTCAAGTGTTGAGAGCACACAAGCTAGGACTTGGGGGGTCTTCTGTGGGGCAACCAAGTAGGACCGGGGAAGACATAGGCCCTTCCAGCAGCACCGAACTCTGGGTCAGGCTGGGGGTCCGAAGCCGGCGGCCTGAGGGGGCATCTCGGCTCTGCAAACTCCTGCGTCTCTCCTGCCTTCTCCCTCCTTTCTTGGTTCTTGGGACCCCCGGGGACCTCCCGTTCAGACCCCCAGGCCCTGCTGGGAACCCTGATAAACTCTCAGGGGTACAGGCGTTAATGGCTGGTGCACATCTAATGCGTTTTGCCACCCAGACAAGACTTGTGTTTTGACAACTGCCTTTCATCTTTTCCCCGCAGAAGAAAGCGCAGGCTTTCGGGCACCTGTGGGGAGCTGGGGGAGCAGTCTTTCTGGATGTGGTGGGCGGGGGGCCGTGCTCCTGGTGGCCCTGGGGCACACTGCATAGGTGGCTGCCAGCTCCGACGTGCAAGCAGCCGGCCCTGCAGGCTGACATGCTGGCGAAAGACTCATCCCGTGCGCGGCCTCAGAGACTGGGAAGGAAAACGGGGGCTGGAAGGGTCCTGGCCCTGGGACGGGGCCGGGAGAATCGCCACAGACAAAGCTTTTCTCCCTTGTGCTACAGTCTCATGGCCGCGCTGAATTCAGCTTTGTAAGCGCTTGTTGAGTGTCCGTCATGGAAGAGACAGAAACTCATAGACTAAGAAAATAATAGGTAACTGCTGCTGGTGGGGAGTTCCTGAGGGAAACAACGTTGCAGAGTGTGGTGGGGGGTGGCGGGGGACGAGAATAGAGATGTCGACCTGGGCCGGTTATGGAAGTGTGCATGAAGGCGGAACCAGGAGGAACCAGCCCAGTGCAGGGAAAAGCAACACAGGCAGAGGGATCAGCATGTGCAAAGACTCTGAGCTGGGAAATTGCTGGGTGCATCCTGGGAGTTGAAGGTCATCAGAGACCAGGTCACAGGGAACATGCAGGCCTGGGGAGGAGCTCAGATTTCATGAAAAGGACGGAGGGAAACAGATGTTGGTGGTGCCCAGCGGTGTCCTGTCCTCCCTCTGACCTACGCAGGACAGGTGGACCCAGATCCCAGTGTCTGGCGTCCAGACAGGCTTTGCGCTGGGCGGTGGGGTGGGAGAATGTGGCATTACCCCCCTCCTCGGAGGGAACGGTCAGCCGACCCAGCCCTCCTGCCCCTGCAGCCCCGAGTCTGCTTTCTACCCCCACAGATGTGCCCGTTGCGGACGTTTCACACCGGATGGGATCACACACAATGCGACCGTGTGTGTCTGGCTTGTCTCGCCGAGCATCACGACCTCGAGGTCCATCCACGTGGCAGGTGTGTGCCGTGCTCTGTTCCTTTCCGTGGCTGAGTACCATTCCCCGGCACTGACACACCCGCTTTGGGTGTCCACTCATCGTTTGATGGACACTTGGCTCTCATCAGTGGGGCTCCTGGGTACACGTGTGTGTTGGCACACCTGTTTCCAGGTATTTGGGGCTGTAATTGCCGGGTCCTATGGTGGGATTACATGTTTAGTGTGTCTGGGAAGCAGCTTCCCTGCCCGTTGGCCTCACCTGTGCGTCCAGGTGTGTGTGGGGCTCTCCCCTGCGCGGGCCGTACACCGCTCTGTTTGTAGCACTGTGGATAAAAGCACATGCTGGGCCCTGCTTCTGGCCTCATCGCCCCGTCCCTGAGAGGTTCTCAGGCCCGGGCACATGGTCCCCTAGTGCTCAGATGGTCAGGCCCCTGCAAGTGCCATCTTGCCCGCTCCAGGGGTGCCCTACACCTGTTTTCCTGCAGAGGTTTCTCACTATTGGGCTGGACTGGGGTCGCTGGGCAGCTTCCCGGGCACTTTCTGGGTGCTGTTGGGATGCCCAGAGGACAGCGGGCTTCCCCTCCTGAGCTCTCTCTGCCGTGACTCAGTCTACCTGCATGGCAGTCCTGGGGATGGAGACCAACATGGGCCCAGGGACGCTCACGATGACATTTGAATGAGTGGCCTGAGGAACTGGCCAGCATTTGGATGGCCGTGTCCCCGGCTGCGGCCACCCCGGTAAGGAGCCCAAGGCGGCCCTGCCGTGGGGCTGGTGTGGAGGGACACCTGAGGCCCTGCATTCCCTGAGGGTCTGGGCACCAGTGGCAAGCTGGGGAGGGGAGGCTGCTGAGGACGGCTGGAGAACCGGGGACGTCTTGTGCATGAACCGGGGGGGCTGCACCCTCGCCCCAGGACAGTGCTCATGGTGGAGCTACGTCTTGGGGAAAGGGGAGACAGGACCGGGAGACCCAGGCCCCAGGGGTGCGGTAGGGGGCTGGGTGGGGGGAAGGGCTGCAGGCTCCAGAGGCTTCAGCCGGAGGGGAGACGGGCTCCATCCTCCCTCCCTCCCTCTGTGCTTGTGTCTCTCATGTGTCCATCCAGTATCGATCAGTCGGTTTCTGTATCTATCTGTGCCTGTATGGATCAGCAGTGTGAGGCTCTCTGTATCGTCATCTTCCACCCATACACACACGTATGTACGCACACCTGTTGTATGTAAACACGTATGCGTACGCCCGTGGGCATCTGAACATATGTGTTTCTTCCCCGAAACACCTGAACGTGGTCCGCACCGCTCAGAGCGCTCCAGTGTGCATCTGCTCGGAGTAGACCCGCTCCGTCTAACAAGATGCACCTTTCCCTGAACACGCGGCATGCAGACCACGTTCCAGGTTTGCATACTTCTCCCCAAATGTACGGCATGGCTGTTTTTCCCCCCAAACCAGTGCACGTGGAGGTGGGGTGAGGCGTGGTGAGCTGGATAGCATCCGTCCTCGACGGAGCTCCGGGATGGGGTCAGCAGCCGGCACAGGGAGGCCCTGGAGCCCGAGGGGGCCCGTTGCCCATGCAGCCACACGATGGCAGTATCAGCCACGGAAATGCGCCTGTGGACTTGGGAAGCCCATTTCCTGCACCTTGGGAGTGTTCGTGCCTGTTTTCTGCAGATGCCTTCCCCTCCGCTGGTGTTTCTCGGGGCTGGAGTGTTGTTTTGCTTTCAAAGTTCATTGCACATCAGCCCCCACCCGCGTGCCTGCCCCCCGCCCCGGCCTCCTGTGGGACGTCCACTTGACGAGGTTGACCAGGTGAGTCGGAACTGACGTTAGAAAGCCCGCAGGCTTTTCCCAACAAAACCCCCATGTCGGCTGCAGCACACAGGCTATGCAGGTTAGTGGGCACCTTGCAGATCCGATGAACCCCGACGGGCAGACCGACGGCCACGTGTTGGCGTCCAGGATTCCCCATGCGTCCCCCCCCGCCCCAGCCAACAATCCTAGCAAAGGAAACCTGCAGACCCCAGGCTCCCCATCGTCAGGAACATGCCAGGCAAACATGCCAGGCGGTCTGCTCCGTCCTCGTGCCCCCACCCCTCGTGGATTCCGGCCGGCCGGACGTCCCCACGCACGTGGCCTTGCAGGGGTTCACGCATCCCTTTCTGGGACTTTCTGGCTCAGCGTCGCCCTGTAAACACCACTAGTGAGCAAGCTTCCCCAAAAACTGCCTTGTCAGCTTTCTGGTGTTTCCTCAAAACACTAAACAATTTTTTTTTTTTTTTTTTTTTTTGCAGAGATGGTTTCCGTGGCCGCAGGAGTCCAAGCAAAGCCTTGTAATTCTCCCCGTCGATCTGCCATTGGTGAGCGCCTAAGGGTACCTTGATGTCACCGCCTTGATTTCTCGGTGTTGGGGTAGATCACATTCTTCTAATTTCCAAGGGGAGTGGCATGGAAAGTTCCAGAAGTGCGATGTGTCTCTGCTGTTTTCATGCATGGTGAGGACGGCTGGTGCAGAACCGCGGTGTGGCTTCCAGACCCCGTAGACGGCTTCCAGACCCCGTAGACGGCTTCCAGACCCCGTAGACGGCTTCCTGACCCTGTAGATGGCTTCCTGACCCTATAGACAGCTTCCTGACCCTGTAGATGGCTTCCTGACCCCGTAGATGGCTTCCAGACCCCGTAGATGGCTTCCTGACCCAGTAGACGGCTTCCTGATCCCGTAGACGGCTTCCTGACCCAGTAGACGGCTTCCAGACCCCGTAGATGGCTTCCTGACCCCGTAGACAGCTTCCTGATCCTGTAGACGGCTTCCTGACCCAGTAGACGGTGGCTGTTTGCAGCTCCTGCTGGGTGATTCTGGACTCCAGCTGTGTGCACGGACCACCCTTCGAACTGCCCATAGGTCTGGGCGGGAGAGGTGCCTTCTGCTGCCACTTCCAGTGTTCACGCTGCCCGTCGGGTGGGGATCTTCAGAGAACCGGCTCCCGCAGGCTATCTGCCCTCCCAGCCTGCCTGCTGATGGTCGGGCAGCCCCTCTGATCTCCACGGCGCTGCAAAGATGTCAGGGGGCATCCCTGACCTGGGTCGGGATGAGATGTGGGTCCTGGTCATGCGGGCAGGGAGGACACATGTGTCTTGGCCACGTGGACGGGGAGGGTGTGGGTCCTGGACCCTCGGGCAGGGAGGAGGCGTGGAAGACTTGAAGCAATGTCGCATGGCAGGTCTGCCCCAGTGACCGTGGCTGCCAAGGGCGGTGTTGAGATGATGCTATTGGTGACAGAGGCGGATGTTGGCCCGGGAGTGGGGAGGACGGGGTATTATGGGAGGTTTGGTGCCTGACAGGTGGGCTTGGTGTGGCAGCGAGGCGCATGAAAACCACAGGGATGGGGGTGACTTCTCTCTGCCGTTTGGACAGATCCTACAAAGCTGGGAGCACGTGGTCACCCTGGTCCTCCTTCCTCTTTACTGCACTTAAAACATCCCACTGTTAAACTCCGGTCAATGGTGCTGCGCAAGGCGCTGTCACAGTGTGCCTTCTCCCGGGGACAGACGGCCAGACCCCAGAGGAAGGAAGACAGACAGGGACCAGCTCGGTGTCATAGGTGCACTTTCAAGCATAAGATGTTCAACAACATGAGCGTCCATGGGTGGATGGATGGATAAATGGCATGTGGTCCATGCATAGAATGGAAAATGACGCAGCCTTGAAGAGGAGGGACGTTCTGCACCTGCTAGGACATGGATGGAGCTTGAGGACATGAGCCAGACATAGAAGGACAAATCCCATGGGACTGCACGTACATGGGGCCCCTAGAGGAGTCCCATCCACAGAGACAGAGAGTAGATGGTGGGGCCAGGGACCGGGGTTGGGGGACCGGGAGATAGTGTTTCATGGGGACAGAGCTTCAGACGGGGAAGATGGAAAGTTCTGGAGGCGGATGGTGGAGATGGCCGTACAACATTGTGAATGCATCCAATGCTGCCAAGTTGCCCACGTGAAATGCTAAAAATGGTAATTTTTACATTAGGTATGTTTTACCATGATTTACAGGAATCTTTGAAAACTCAGATTTGCTCATTTGCCGGTAGCCCTTGGCATTTGCCTTACAAGAGGCACCAAGGCAGCGTGCACTGTACCTTCGGGTGAGTTTGCCCACCTGCCTGGGTAACTCACCCCTGTCTGTTCTGGCCACTTCCCCAGAACTCCCATTCAGCCTGATGCAGGACACGGACGTGGGGACGATCGCCACGGCTCGAGATGCCCACTTCACCCTGCATGCTTCTTGTCCCAGGCTCAGCAGGAGCAGCTCTCGGGGTTTCTCTGGGTGGGCCAATAACAGGCGGGTGGAGGGGATGGGGTGCAGGGGCTGCTGGGAGGAAGGGAACGTGCGGTGCACCTGGTCATTTTAAAAGGACGACCTCCTTCTCTTACTTTCAGGGCACTCCGATCGCTCCAGCTCTCTGAATGTGCAAGGGGGGGCCAAGTCCAGCCCAGGCTTTCTTCTTTTGTGTAAGTTCAGTATTAAATCTATGTTTTTCCTTTTTGATTGTGATAAAATATACGTAACATGAAATTACGATTTTTAACCACTTTTAAGTGCACAGCTCGGTGGCACCGAGCATGTTCACACTGTTGTGCAAACATCCCCACCATCCATCCCCAGAACTTTCCATCTTCCCAAACTGAAGCTCTGTCCCCATCAAACACTAACTCCCTATGCCCATTCCCAGTCCCTGGCCCCACCATCTACTCTCTGTCTCCACAAATGTGACTCCTCCAGGGACTGCATGTATCTGGAATTAGGCAGGATTTGTCCTTTTATGTCTGGCTGATGTCACTGAGCACCATGTCCTCAAGGTCCATCCACATTCTGGCAGGTGCAGAACATCCTTCCTTTTCAAGGCTGAGTCATATTCCACTGTGTGCATGGACCACATGCTCTTTATCCATCTGTCCGTCCATCCATCCATCCGTCTGTCCATTTATTCATCCATTCATCTGTCCATCCATCCGTCTATCTGTCCATCTGTGCATCCATCCATCCATCCATCCGCCCGTCCATCCATCCGTCCATCCATCCATCCATCCGTCCATCCATCCATCCATCCGTCCATCCATCCGTCCAACCATCCACCCATCCGTTCGTCCATTCGTTTGTCCATCCGTCTGTCTATCCGTCCATCCATCCATCCATCAATCCATCTGTCCATCCATCTGTCCATCCAACCAACCACATCCATCCATCCACCCATCCACCCATTCATACATCCGTCCATCCACCTATCAATCCATCTATCTACCTATTCATCCATCTTTCCATCCACACATCCAGCCATCCACACATCCAGCCATCCATCTGTCCGTCCATCTGTCCATCCACCCACTCACGGACATTTGGGTTGCTTCCACCCCTTGGCTACTGTGAACAATGTCACTGTGAAAATTTCTGTACACGTTTCTATGTGAACACGTTTTCAATTCTTCTGGGTCTACACCTGGAGTGGAATTGCTGGATCATAGGGTGTTCTGTGTTTTAATCCGGTGAAAGGCACTCCTCATTTTTCCTAGTGCTGCTGGTATTGATGGCTCAGGCCTGTGACGGCACCGCAGGGTCTGGCTCCTGGGGAACAGCAGGTTCCCCCATCCCCTGGCTCTCATGAGATGCCCCGCTTTGTCATAATTTGTATTTTACATTTCAACCCCTTGAAAAGTAAAACTAAGTCAGGGAAGGAGAAGGCCGTTCCCTCTTGGCTTCTTTGTTTCCAAACCAGTTCTGAAATCAAATCCTGTTTGGCGGGATGGGAAGAAGGTTCAACCTGGTGATGGCGATGCCAGCATCACATGTGTGAAACCACCTCCCCTGCCATTATCACCTCCATCATTAACTACCATCACGGCCACTGTCCCCTCCAGTGTCACCTCCAGCACCGTCACCTGCACCTCGGCCACCATCACGGCCACTGTCCCCTCCAGTGTC
>NW_023270649.1:243582-254622 GCF_011800145.1 Mirounga leonina
GGCCACTGTCACCTCCAGCACCATCATCTGCACCTCGGCCACCATCATGGCCACTGTCCCCTCCAGTGTCACCTCCAGCATCGTCACCTGCACCTCGGCCACCATCACGGCCATTGAGCCCTCCATTTTCCCTCCAGCATTGTCATCTCCATCTTGGCCACCATCACGGCCATTGAGCCCTCCAGCGTCACCTCCAGCACCGTCACCCTCACTGTGTTCACCCCTTCGCCAGTGTCCCCTCACTGGGGCCACACCAGCCTTGTCAGGGGCAGGCACACGTGTTAGGAGAAGGTTGGTTCACTCGCCGACTGCATGCTGGGAGCACAGCGTGAGAGGCCACGAAAGGTGGACTCACCTGGTTCTGTGCCTGTCTTCCCGTCAGGAGGACAACCCTGTGGTCCACTCAGGCTTGTCTGGAAAAGGCCGCATTTGCTGCGTTATGTCCCGTGTCCTCACTTACCTTGGGAAACGTAAGCTCCTTTCTATGGGGTGTGTCCCCAGCTGTGCCCACGGGGGTTCATGGAGGTGTGTGTCCCAGCTCAGCTGGCTCCGGACCACTGTCTGTGTGGTGTCTCGTCCGCACCAGCCCGCTGTGCCTCCCTGTCCCGGCGGGGGCGCCTCCTCTCTGCAGCCCTGGGGCATTCCTGGAAGCGCTGGGGGTCTCACTCCACACGGCCCTCCCTGTGCTGGGCTCCAGGCGCCCACGCGCCTTCCCTGGACCAACCTTCCGCATGCTCCCTCCCCAGCTCGCTCCCCAACGTCTGCAGCGGGCCGTCCCCGAGGGCCCTCACCCTCATGAGGCCCACGCTGTGCTCCTGGCTTCTTTGCACGCCCTGGTCCCAACCCCAGGCACTCGGAACCCCTGCTCATCCGGCGTTGTGAGCTCTTTCTCTGCCCAGATGACACCGACCCCAAGACATGCCGCCTTCCCCAGCTCGTCTCTCCGTTGCGTGCCCTTCCTGCACTCCCTCCCCCACCAGCCCCGTCCAGGGCACCAGCATCTCTGTCCTGACCTCCACCTTAGCCACCAACAGACCCGTGGACACTCTGCAACCGCTAGACCCCTGCCGCCCAGTGTCTACCCCAGCCCATTTTCTGTCTAGGGACCGGCCTGTTTGGGACGTTTCACGTCCGTGAGATCATCCGATATTTCTGCTTCTTTACCTGGCTCGTCTCACCCACAGTATGTTCAGGGTGTGTCCACGTGGGAGCAGGTGTTAGAGCTTTGATCCTTCTCCCCTGCGTGCATGGGCCCCACCCCACATGTCCGCTTCCAGGCTGGTCTATCACCACCACAAACAGCCGTTAAGCAACACGAGCGGGGCCCGTGCGTGTCTGTGCCCGCGGCCCAGGAGGAGACCCCACAGCCGTGGAACAGAGGACGAGCCCGCGTGGGAGCTTGGCCCACGGCACGGGGGTGATTCAGTTCAGCGACTAGAGAGGCCGCCAGCGAGCCACGTACATGCTCCTCCTTCTCCCGCTGACCCCATGCTGGGTCTAGACCTGCGCGACCAGCCTGGGGCTGCATCTCCCACAGCCTGTGTGGCCCGGTGGGGCCGAGCGTCTACACCCCAGCCCGGGCCCTTGAGCGGACGAGAAGTGTGCACCTTCTGTCCCGCATGCGTAGGAAGTGCGAGGGGCCCTAACCCTGCTCCTGCCCCTTCCCCTGGGGTTGGAGGTGAGCAGAGGGCTGGCCAGCCATGTGTGCCGACAGCAGGGCCCCACGGAGGACCGGCCCGCCGCCGCCGGCCGGGGCCTCCCCCTCCGCTTGCTCTGTTTGCTTCTGCGCGTTGGTCCAGCTACGGAAACTCCCCCTTGTTCGCTGCGCCCGCCGAGCCTGCCCCGAGCAGCAGGATGAGAGTGGGCGCCTTTCAGAGGAAGACAGGTGTGGCCACTGGAATCGATGGTCTGCACCCCCGCGCGGGGACAGAGGCGGACACGGGCCCCTCGGGGCCCCCGCGGGCCCTGGCGCTGGGCGGAGAGCTGATCTGTCGCACAGGGAAGGACACAGGCGAATGCAGGCGCCGGTGTCCTGCTTTCCCGGACGTCTTGGGTGCGAGGCCGCGCCCTTTGGGAGCCGGTGTGCGGATGATGCCTCGGGTCCCTGGCTTCTGGCTCAGCTAGAAGCAGGTGGTCTGACCGGAGAGCGGAAGGAGCAGAGACCCCCTCCCCGTGGTCTCCCGAGCCATCGCCTGCCCTGACCCTCCTACCGCCAGGCTCAGCAGCGGGGAAACGGCTCCCTGCCCGGGCCGGAGCGCTCCGAGTTGCCGATAAAGGTCGGGTTTGCCCTCCTCGTGTTCCCGAGGAAGCCGGACAGAGGCGCTGAAGCTGAGCGGCCAGGATTCGGCGTCTGGGCTTTCCTGGGCTGTTGCGTTTCTCCTTCCTTCCGTCCTTTGATGCCCCAGCTGCTTTTCCTTTGGTCTGGAAAGAATTGCGGGCGTTCGCCTTCTGAGCAAGCCCGGGCTAGCGGGAGACAGCGAAGACGAGTCTGGGAATCTTTGATGAAGGTTCTGAGCGTAGCCTGGAGGACGGAAGGAAGTGCTGTCTGGGACCGGAAGGCTTGTTTCCAGAGCACGGGCCAGGACATCGGGGTCCAAGCCGCGGGGCGTCAGATCGGGCTTATGTGATGTTCATCGCCTTGTGCACAGAGGCAGAGACCAGCATGGAACAACAGCGTTTCCGCGGATGATGTGTCCTTTTTTCTTTTAAGGTATTAGAGACACATTTCTTGGGCAGAGCTGTTTTGTCCACTGGTTTAAGATCTTAGAGGGCGGAGGGCGTGAGTTACCAGAAGTCTGGCCGGACCCCCGAGTGGGGAACTAAGCCCGTATTGTGGGTGCTTCTCCTCTGGATCCTCGGGTGGTGGGCGCTGGGTGATGGGAATGAGGAGGGTCCTTGTTATCGGGGTGATAAGACAGCTACGACCTGTAGGGCATTTCACACCATAAAAAGTGCTTTCAGAAGTCTTTTGTATTTTTAGGCTTTCAAAAAAGACGGTTCTTGTTCAGTTAACTGCTCACAACTTTTTGCTTATTGGGGTAGAACGGGCGTTACGTGAAATCATCATTCTAGGGTCAACAATCCAGGGGCATCTAGCACATTCATGATGTTATACGACCATCACCTGTATCTGGTTCCGGAACATTCTTATGCCCCCAAAGGAGACCCTGTCCCTATTACTGTCCTCCGTTCCCTCCCCCAGACCCTGGGGACCGCACGCCGATTTTCTGTCTGTGGGTTTGCCTCTTCTGGGTGTTTTCTATCAATGGGATCGCACACGACGTGTCCTTGTGCGTCTGCGTCCTCACGAGCATCGTGTCCTCAAGGTCCCTCCACGGGGCAGCAGGTGTCTGTGCTCCGTTCCTGTTCACGGCCGAGTCATAGTCCATCCACGGATGGACCCCATTGCGTTTACCCATCCATCCTTGGGCATTTGGTGGATGTGAATACAGATGCCGTGAACACACGTGTGCATGCACTGGAGACCCTGTTTTCAGTTCTGTGGGGTACACGCCTGGGACAGGAGTTGCTGGATCCTATGGTAATTCTGTATTTAACCATCTGGCGCTCGTGATTTTCAGCAGGGATGTACAGCTCTCCTACTTGCCTGGAAGGTTCCCTCGACGGCACGCGGATAGGTTTCGGGACTCATCAGACCCACAAAATGCCGCCCTTTACCTTTCTCATTCGCCTGTCTGTGGTCTCGAAATTGGGAGCCGCACAATTAGGGGGTAAACTGTACTTGGCACTCGGTTCGCTGGTTGAAGACGTGTTAGGTGCTGTACATAGTTTGCAAACAGCACCTTTCCCTGTGCGTGTTTCGTGGACGTCTGCCTGTGGGACGCGGGGCGGGGACTGCTCACGTGAGGCCATTCTCCCGCGCACTTGGGGGCGAAGACGCTCGTTCTTTGTAGGGCGGTGTCCTCAGACCTCAGCACAGAGGTGCATGCGTGTTGGTTCCCAGGGGATGTGGGTTGAGAGCTGCAACATGGGGACATGGCCCAAGGACCAACGTCTCCCTGTTGGTCTTCACGGGTCTGCCTGGATTTCTTTATGGACGACAGTGGCCAAGACCCCATAGCTCGTCAGACCTGCAGAATCCCGGACATCCTTAACTGTTACCAAGAACCCCTGGGAGATCCTGGTTTGTAAGTCTGGTAGCTGTGTACCTTGACCCCATTAGACCGAATCCCCAAATTACCATTTTACCACCGAAATGGAGAGACAGAAAACATTCAAAAACATGTATCAGTGCACTTAACTACAACAAGAATAAACCCAGCAACGTGTTTCTTAGCCCAAAGTAACCGCGCTTTTCAAGATGAAAAATTTAGTGAGAAAACCGGCATTGTTCTTGCTTTTCTTCAGGCGTCGTTCTGCATGAAGGAAGAAAGTTGCACGCTCTGTCTGCTTCTGCGTTCCACCTGTTGCGACCCGTGGTTTTTGTTGAAGGTCTGAAGAAATCCAGTCTTGCCTGGGCACAGAAGGAAAAGAGGCAGAAGTATTTCCATAGCTTTTTTGCATGTCACACAATTCTCTGAGGCTCCTCCTAAACTTCACAAGGGGTAGTTGCTTAAAGGGGAGCAACAGTGTGGACTCTGAAATCCTATTTAGGTTAACATCCGTTGGGCTGCCTTGTGGGGCGAGAGTTTGCCCTGTGAGCACAGAGCCCATGTAATGGGGTGAGTGCTGTCCCCCCCGTATTCACATCCACTGGGAACCTGTGAGTGGGGCCGTATTCGGAAATAGGGTCTCTGCAAATATCAGTGAAGGATCTGAGATGAGCTCATCCTGGATCAGGGTGGGCCTAAATCCAATGACAGGTGTGCTTGTAAGAGACACAAGAGGAGACACGGACACAGAGGAGAAGCCACGTGAGGACGGAGGAAGAGATGGGAGGGACGTGGCCACGAGCCCAGGGACGCCTGGAGCCCCAGAAGCTGGAAGAGGCAGGAAGAACCCTCCCCTGGAGCCTCGGGAGGGAGTGAGGCCCTGGGACACCTAGATTTCAAACCTCTCCGGTCCTTTGTGACCATCGGCTGCTCCCTGGTGGACAGCCCTAATTCTTCTGATAGAAAACAAGCATATGGGGCAAGAAGGTTCACATTCCTGCCCACCTGGTGCCCGCGAGCACGCCGGAGCCCCAGGAACCGACCCGGCCTGGGCTCTGTCCACCAAGAGCCCTTCCTGGTTGGGAGGTGGTGTTCGTGTGCACCCGACCCTCGCTCCTCGTGGGAACGGCTCTTTCCCTGAGCCTCTTAATTCATAGACACAGACCCCGTAGTGCTCTGTGCCCGGGCGCCTCTGAGCTGGCCCCTCCAGATCTGTGTGCAAATGAGCATTACCTGCGGTGTTCCGCGAGCGGCCCTTTGATGTGGGGTCTGACACTCTGAGACTGTAAGGAAGAAAATAACTTTAAAAATTTTAAGAAACCTTAATTGAAGTTAACATAAAAGAAGATACAGGGTGTTAATTGGTCTGTCTGAGGCATCATGTGGGCCCTGGAGACCGTGTCCCTTACCCCCTGCCAAAGTGTCAAGACTCACATCTTTAATTCAACACGCTTTGTATTAATTACCTCTGGATAAGGTAAGCTTTGATTGGGAGCCCTTTATTATGAAATTACTGTGCATCGCCTGCCTTAAGATAAATAAATTAGGGCTGAATTAGGGAGAAAAACTCTCTGTCCGACTGTGAACGGGAAAGAACGTCTGTGTGTCGAATGCCTGATGAAGAGGCAGTTTTCCTCGGGCATCCTTGATGGCGGGGGGGAACGCCTCCAGATGCCCTCCCCCACCACAGCGTTCGCCTGCGGCTGTTTGCTGGACGGCCAGGCTTTGCATCCTGCCTTAGGTGGGCAGAGAATGCTGGCTGCTCGGAGAGGCCCCCCCTGCAGCTGTCTGCTCCGCGGAGGCCCATCCAGGCCTAGAACTCAGGCTGCGGGTGGGCGGTGGTCTGGGACGTCGGGGGCGGTGTCATGAGGGAAGGGACAGGTGGGATGGGGTCTAGGTCTGGTGAGCCCCCCGGTGAGGGACCAAATTCACGGGCAGAATGGGCTCAAAGCTACGAGAGGGAAGCGAACGGCAGGCTGGGGCGTCCTAAGAGGCTGAGACGTGGGTCAGAAACCAGACTGTGGCTTCCCTGGGAGGGGGATGTAGGGATCAGGAAAACGCAGGTGTCAGCCGTCAGCTACACCCAGGAAAGGAGCGTCTGCACGTGCCCTGCCTTCTGCAACAAGTCCCCCCACGCGGGGGTCTTAAAGCAACGGAAGTTTATTCTCTCCCACTTTTGGAAGCCAGACCTCTGAAATCCAGTGGCTGGTTGACATCTGGAGGAAGAGAAATCAGAGACACAGAGGAGAAGCCACGTGAGGATGGAGGCAGAGGTGGGGGGGACGCGGCCACCAGCCCAGGGACGCCTGGAGCCCCAGAAGCTGGACGAGGCAGGAAGGACCCTTTCCTGGGGTCTCCGTAAGGAGCATGGTCCTGCCCGCCTGGATCGCAGCGGCCCTGCCCCGCCTGGATCTCAGCAAGCTGGGGGAGGATGGATTCCCCAAGCCTCATGCTTTGGGGTCGTTTGTTCCAGCTGCCCCAGGACACTCATACAAATAGTCCCTGTCCAAAAAACATAAGCAGACCGTGTGGGGCAGATTCCTACATATTCCTACATTCCCACATACATTCCTAGACACACGCGACTAAGTACTCGCGTGCTTCTTGCCATTTGTCACAAATATGTACCTGAGAAGAAAATACAAGTTTACGGCTAAGCTCTCCTTTATGCCATAAACTTATTTCTGCAAAGTTTGGGGGAATGAACGACATTTCCTCATTATGGTTCGGTGCGTGCGTGGAGCTGTGTTCCCACGGGACCAACTCCCCTGTGAGGCTTCTCACCCTGTATGTGCCTCCTCCCCGGGGCCTCCGACTCTCCCCGCGGCCTCGAAGTTGGCCTTTGAGGCTTTCTCGTGCAAACAGAGTTTTGCTGGAAGGTGACGTCTCACTACCCCGCGCTAGTAACCCAAATCCTGACATTTTTTTTTTTAAGATTTTATTTATTTATCTGAGACAGAGAGAATGAGAGACAGAGAGCATGAGAGGGAGGAGGGTCAGAGGGAGAAGCAGACTCCCCGCCGAGCAGGGAGCCCGATGCGGGACTCGATCCCGGGACTCCAGGATCATGACCTGAGCCGAAGGCAGTCGCTTAACCAACTGAGCCACCCAGGCGCCCAAATCCTGACATTCTGATCCTGGTTTTACAAGCTTACTCACAAAGGCATTTTCCATGTGGATGGCGCTGAAGTGGGAATCCAGAGGCCGATTCAGCCCAGAACGTTAGGTACCCGCATTTCTCTACCAAAACCCCACATCGCAACAACAAAGCCGGTTGCGATGAATTGATGATTTAGATTTGAATCTCAACAGTTTCTCGCTTTGCTGGGACCCGATGTGTGAATCCGTTTACGTTATTTCGTGACTGGGGCGGGGAACGTGACTTTGCAGGGAACGTGAGGTTGCAGGGTTTTGCTGCTTGCCTGGGATTTAAGTGTTTTCGTGTCCCCGACGGGAACCGGAAGCATGAGGCGTGTGTGCTCACTTATGCGACGTAGACAAAAGCAGCTGGCCAGGCTGGCGCGGGACCGTCACGGTGTCACCCCGGACGCCCTGGCTTCAACAACACACAGTCGCTCTCTCGCTGTCCTGCAGGTTGGGAGTCCGCCATGCGGGCGTGGCCCTCATACCCAGAGGCCCCGGGGTAGGACTGCAACACGGGAATTTCGGGGACACAGATCTGCCCACGGCAAAGACACGCGAGGCTCACGGCTTGTGTCAAGACGCAAGGCTTCGAACGAGAGTGGCAGCTCCTTGGGGGACAGCAGCAAAGGGACACACGGCCCGCATCTCAGCACAAGGCGACCGCACCCCGGCCCGGATGGCCGGCAGGAGGCCTGGCGTCGGCCCTGGCCGGACAGGTCGTGGCGCTGGCGAGCCGGGGCGCTGGCGAGGACGCGAGCGGCGGCTACGGGCGTTTGCAGTGGCTGTGCCGTCCGAAGGGAGGGTGGCCGGGGTGTCCCGCAGGGATCACGTGGCAGGTCACATGCGTGCAGGCCTCCAAGAGCCCTCCTAGGTAGGCCTGCACGGGGCCCCCCGGACACTGGGCTGTGCACCCCCTGAGCACACAGGACAGACCCGGTATCCGGGGCATGCTGGTGCCGGCGTGGGCCAGGTCGCGCCACTGTCCGGGCCGCGGGCGGGGGTCTGGAGGTGGGGACGGCAGGTGCCGGGCCTGTGTGCATGGCGTCAGTGGCCCCGGTGGCCACCAGCACGAGGCCCATCAGCGCATGTCCCCAGCGCAGGCCCTGTAATTACCGCTCATTAGTATTCGCCCGCGTGCGTCTGTCTGGTCTGGGCTCCGGCTGCGTCCGCGAGGCTGCGGCTGTTTGATACGGGAGACGCGGAGGTCAGCGTGCAGCCACTAATGAGGCCTGGACATCAGGGACGATTCCTGGGGCCGGCGGCTGGCGCACACACGTGGCCCGCTCCCCCGAGGCAAAGGCGGACGTGCCCAGGACGCCCCGGGGCCGGCACGCTCCGCCTGGGGCTCCAGAGGCACACCTGGGGCTCCCCTGCTCCTGGTCGTAGCACGCAGGGGCCGCGCCTGCAGGAGGGGCCCCGCGCGCCCGAGGCCTGGTGGTGCGCGCCCCAGTCTCTGCACCTTTCTTTGCGGAAAGCCTCTGTCCGTGCATCGGGGGGATCCTGCCGACCACTTTGCTGCAGGAGGGCGGACGCCAAGGTGATTCTGCAAGTCTGGGGTCCAAGGCCAAGTAGGTTTCAGGCGGGCCTTCAGGGGGAGCAGGGCGTGAGGGCAGGGGAGGGACGAAGGGAAGGCAGGAGGGATGCGAAGGACAACAGATTTCCGGCTGACAACAGCGCAGCCCGCCCAACACCGCCCCGGGTCTTTTGAGACACGGCAGGCGCACGGCCGTCCGGGGTGGGGAACGGTCTCTCCCCACGCGAAGCCCCTTAATACAAAATGAGGTCGCTTTTCCAGTGCGGAGGAAGACAAGTGCCCCCGAAACGTATTTCTCTTTCAAAAGACTCTCGGGGGGAAAACTCAAAGCATTCTTCAACGTGAAGCTCTCAGTCTTCTGCTGGATATTTAACTTCCCGTAGCAGGTTGAGAGCTGGTGTTCACGTCGGGGGCGCCCCCAGGCGTCCGCGGGGTGGCAGCAGGGTCCGCGCCCCCCTTCCTCAGGATCACGGGTGGGAAGGAGGAGAGATCCAGAGTGGGGAACGTTTGAAGGAAGACCCACGTCTCTGCAGGCAATGGAAGGATGACGCAGTGTTAACATTTCCGATTTGGGAAATACCGTTTTTTCCAGCATTCTCCTCCATTGGGCGTGCGTGGGGAGCGCTTCTGAAATACGTAGAAAATTTGGGGAAGTGGATGGAGAGGAAGGGTCAGGGGCCCAAGGACCCGGGTGACCTCTTTGGGTTCATTAGTACAAAGTGTAGGGTCATTGATTTATCCAGCAAATGACAACCCCTCAGAAAGCTTGCCTACACAGTGACTCCCAGCCCTGGCCCCACCTGGATGTCAGACCCCCAGCCTCCAGCCCTGCCTGGATGTCGGACCCCAAGCCCCAGCCCCGCCTGGATGTCGGACCCCCAGCCTCCAGGACTGTGATAATAAATGTGTGTTAAAAAGCTGTCCCGTGTGAGCTATTCGTTACAGCGGCTTGAGCAGACTCATATGCACATTTTTTTTTTTTTTAAGATTTTTTATTTATTTGACAGAGAGAGACACAGCAAGAGAGGGAACACAAGCAGGGGGAGTGGGAGAGGGAGAAGCAGGCTTCCCGCGGAGCAGGGAGCCCGATGTGGGGCTCGATCCCAGGACCCTGGGATCATGACCTGAGCCGAAGGCAGACGCTTAACGACTGAGCCACCCAGGCGCCCCTCATACACACATTTTGACACGCTCTTTTCTGGGTTCTTGCTCTCATTCACTTTACTTCTTTTTTCCTGCCTTGTCTTGTTCTTGGTTTCCCATTTGGGGGATTTTAAAAGAAGCCAAAGCATCAGATCATTTTGTCTGTCGATAGGTCAGTAGACATATGTGAAAGATGAGTGTTATGTTTATGTGGTATGGACGGATTGATCATTGTTTGCAACCCAGCGAGGAGCAGTTCTAACAGCAGAGACTTGGAGGGAAGGCAGGAGTCAGGGGAGAGGGGACCTGAGCTGATTCCACACCAGGGCTTTTCTTGACTAACGTGACCGTATTAAATGCCCGGGTCCCCTTGGACGTTGCACTGGGGTCCTGCCCCCTCTCTCCACCCATCATCAGCCACCACGTTCCTCTGGTCGCCTGCATGGGGTCTCTCACGGCTGGCTCTGCGAGGACCCATCTGCCCTGTCATTCTTCGTTGGCCTCCGGACTGCGGGCTGTGGCCAGCCCGGGCTCCCGCGTCCACCCTTCGTGGCCTGAGGACACCTCGGAGGCTCGTGCTTTCAACCCATGGGTCACGACCCTCCGCTGGGTCGTGGAATCCATCTAGTGGGTTGAGAGCCGACAGGCACATGAGATGAAATAAACTAGATCAGAGAAGAGAGAGGACCTTGTCCATGTAGACGGGAGGCACTGATTCCCCAGACCGTGAGTGATTTGGGACCCAAAACACACATTCGTTCAGGCACAGGGGTCACAGGGCACCACACGGTGGGATTACGAACGCCATCTCCTCATGACCACCATGCAGGTCCAGAGATGAAAGGTTTCTGGCAGCCGGGAGGTCCCCACCTGCGCCTTCTCGGGCCGCATCTCCTCCACGGACGTCCCCACTGCTCTGGTTTCTGTCCCATCACTGGTTTCATTATAAATGTTTGTCACGTGGGGGGATATACAAGCCACACGTTTATAAAGGAAGTACGTTGTGCTACCTAGTGAGATTCTGTAACGAGGTAGCGTGATCCGGAGTGCACCCTGGTCTTCTATCAGTCACACTGCGTGCACCCCCGTCCTGTGTCAGTCACACTG
>NW_023270649.1:254632-255624 GCF_011800145.1 Mirounga leonina
CACACTGCGTGCACTCTGGTCTTGTATCAGTCACACTGCGTGCACCCTGGTCTTGTATTTGTCACACTGTGTGCACCATGGTCTTGTATCTGTCACACTAGGTGAAACTTGGTTTTGTATCAGTCACACTGTGTGCACCCTGGTCTTTTATCAGTCACACTGGGTGCACTGTGGTCTTGCCTCAGTAATAGTATGTGCACCCTGGTCTTGTATTAGTCACACTGTGTGCACAGTGGTCTTGTATCTGTTGCACTGTGTGTACCCTGGTGTTGTATCAGTCACACTGGGTGCGCCCTGGTCTTGCGTCAGTCCCACTGTGTGCACCCTGGTTTTTACCTCCTACAGTGTTGCCAGAGATGGCAGAGTTTGAGGATAGTGGCGAGACGACCTCTTCCCACCTTGGCACCCAAGGGCGAGGGAGGAAGGGAACAGCAGTCTGTGGGACCCCCAAGACCCTCTGCTGCGAATCCACACCCCGCCTCCCACACTGGGTACACTTAGTCCAGCCTGCAGGGACTTGGTAGGGGGAGGAACCAGGCACTTTGGCAGAAACCCCACCTCACAGCAGTGTGTGTGAGCCACCCTCTTTAACTGGGAGACACTTGCCGTCCTGGAGCGGATATGCTGAGAGCAGGAAGTCTGATGGCCCGGCCTCGGGTGGTGCAGCCACTGCTGAGACCCACGCCCTGTGTGACAAGGACGCGGTTTAGGTCCTGTCGTGAAGATTCCGATTGCCCCAGAAGCTCCCATCGTGAAAAAGAGCCAGAAGCATAGAGAACGGTGATTGATGTCTTTTCTCCTTTGTACAGATGAGCCTTTTCAAAGGGGGGTGGAGAGAAATTTGTAGTGCAGAGCTGTGGGGTAGTGGAGTCTCACCTGCCTGCAGGTGAGCCCGCAGGTGTGCTAGCTGGTGTGTGCCCAGGTGAGCCTGCAGGTGAGTCCACAGGTGTGTGCCCAGGTGAGCCTGCAGGTGAGCCCACAGGGGTGTCCCA
>NW_023270649.1:255634-258334 GCF_011800145.1 Mirounga leonina
GTGCCCAGGTGTGCCTGCAGGTGAGCCTGCATGTGTGCCCAGGTGTGCCTGCAGGTGAGCCTGGCACCATCATGCGGTGCCCACCTAGGTGCCCAGGACGCGTGGACACCCGTCCTCTCCCTCCTGCCTTTGCTTCTCCTCCTGCAGCAGAAGGACTCGTGGCTCCCACACAGGCCGCCGACTAATGTGAACCCGTGTTGACAAATGCCCGTCAAGAAGCAAAGGCAAGAAGCAAAATCAGTATGTTAAGTCCTGCGGTGCCCCCGCCGCCCCGCCGAGCGCTCCCCGATTAATTTACAGCGGCGCAGGAGTCAGCTCTCAGAACCATGCAAGTTTTTAGAAAAAGTTTACAGCCGGCCTTGTCAGGCGCTGTGCCGTTTCTTTTCCTTCCTTCCTTTTTGTTAAGGAAAAAAAAGAAGAAAAAACCCACACGCATCCCCTCCCAGTCTTCCTTATTCTGACACCGTTTTCCTTCAGAAGATCTCAAAGTACAAGCGGTACATGACATCCGCCGAGCTCCCCGGCGCACGCACTTTGCGTTTGATTCATGACATGAGTCCGTGGGTGCGGCTGACAGCTTTCAGATTGAAGCCCAGGCGAGCGGGCTTTCAAGAGGGGCGGGCGAGCCGGGCCCATCCATCGCGGGGCGTCCCGGGAGCCGAGCGCCGCCTTTGTAGCGTCCCGCAGCGTGGCGGCCCCCACGCTGGGCCCGCCCCGCTCGCTGACAGGCAGCCCGCACTTCACCCTAATCACGAATAAAAGCCAGCTCCCTGTAGGTTACACATCTTCTGTGTTTTGACATTGACCTTAATACATAATTTAACCGCAGAGCCTGAGCAGTGTGGAACAAGATGAGAAAAGACCACAGAACTGGCAAATAAAGTGATGTTCAATCAGGAATCATATTTGTTCCTGATGGCGGAGACGTGGGCATTAAGAACAAGGGCAGGAGCAGCGGGGAGGGGAGGAGGGCAGGGGCCGGGGGGCCGGGGGGCCCCTGCCTCGCCGCCCAGCCGTGTTCCAGGACGGGGTGGGGCGCTGTCAGGTGAACGTCTGTCCTGCATCTGGGATGCCGGCCGGCAGTCAGTTACCCGCCGGTTCCCAAAGACTCAGATGGGTCTGCGGGCGAGGCAGTGCGCTCCTGCGTCTGTTTGTTCGCACAGACTCTGGCACCCCTGGGAGCGTGGGACACAAATACGGACAGCCAAGACGCTGGGTCTCGGTCCTCTCCCGGCAAGGGGGCAGCTGATGCCTGCAGGTGTTGGCTGTGAAGGTGGGGTGCTGGGGCAGGGACATCCCCGGAGGAGGAGGCAACCGGGTGCCGGGTGGGTCTCCGTCAGCACCACGACCGGCTGGGTCTGATTTCCAAGCTGCTCCGCCGTGAACACTGAGTCCCGGCCGGGCACCGTGCTCTCTGTGGGGCTGGTGCTTCTACCGAGAGCCGGAAGCATGCTCCCGTGGGAGGCACCTGGGTGCCGAGAGGTGGGGCGACAGAGAGGTGGGACCCCCCCATCTGCCTTCAGGCCGGGACACGCGGGGCTGGCTCGGCACCACACGTCGTGGGACGCAAACACTCTGGGCAGGGCAGCAGGATGCACAGAAAAGACCCCGTTTCCCTTCTGGGAACCCAGTTTCCACACGGAGACACAAAGAGGTGCAAAGGACAACACACACCCACATACACGTGCACTCACACACACGCTTACACACGTGCACACACACACGCAACCCACCTCCAACAACACGCATCATCTCCGTGCACATGCATGCAACACACCAAACACGGACACACATCCACCCACACGTACACAAGCAGATACACAACTCACACCTGCACACCCACACCCGCACACAGGCGTATACACATTTACACCCCCAAACTGACAGCCACGCACCTCATACAAAGCTACCTCCACACACACCCCCGCCACGCACACCCACACGCACACACATGCCAGTCGGTGCTCCTCAGAGCCCCCACCACTTTCCCGCACACCCCAGTATGCACACACACACACACACACAGTGCCCTGCCCTGTCCCCTGCATGCTGGAGGTGGAGATGAGGGAGCAGGTGAGGACGCAGGCCGACCCAGGACCCTCCCTTCTGCCACGAAGCCCCAACCCCGGGGAGGGGAAGAAATACGCCACCGGTTTGGTGGCTCGGACATTTACCTTCCTCGTCCAGTACTGGTCTAGATGGGAACACTGATACACGAGGCTTGTGTCCAGCCCCTCAGTGGCCGCAAAGGAGCCTCGGTCATTCACAATTCAGGCTCCCGACGTGGGAGCAGCTACCTGTGAGATACGAGTATCCTGAGCTTCAAACAGCCCTCGGAAGTGCTGCTGATTGACGCTCGTTTGCACGCAGCCACGTGACACAGGCAAGCCACACATATGTCTCCAACAACAAATGATTATTTCTGCAAACGAAGCGATAAATATCTGCAGGGCGTTTTCCCTTTGGTCTTCCCTGCTGCAGCTTGGAATTTTGATTTTGGCATTTTTCCGTGGAAAAAGGTCCTTTCGCTATTAGATTTTCATGCTTTGCATCAGAGATGAGTGCGGGATTTTTATGATTTCTCGTTGTTTTTGTACAGCTGGTTTAGAATGGCCCATGAGGCAAAACCTACCATTAATTTTTAATGATGAGAATAAAAATATATAAAGTAAAAATTAAAACACAGAGGAAATCATAACA
>NW_023270649.1:258344-278416 GCF_011800145.1 Mirounga leonina
CCATGGGACACATGCCACAGAACACATGCCATGGGACACATGCCACAAGATGCATGCCATGGGACACATGCACAGGACTCATGCCACGGGATACATGCCATGGAACACAGGCCACAGGACACATGCCACAGTTGCCAACCTCCTGCTACCCACCAACTGCATTAGTGTGATTCTCATTATGCTTTTGTTGTTTTGTTATCAACCTAATCTATCATTTATCATCCATCATCTATGTATCATCTATCTATTTATCTATGTATCATCTATCTATCTGTGTAGCTATCATCAATCTATCATCTATCATCCATCTATCATTGTCTTTTCATACATATAAGGACTATTTTTAAAAAGTTTTTAAAAGATTTTATTTTTAAGTAATCTCTACTCCCAACATGAGCCTTGAACTCACAACCCCAAGATCAAGAGTCTCACACTCCACTGACTGAGTCAGCCAGGCACCCCAAGGACTATTTTTATGTTTTTATTTTCCTGATTTTTCTATTTGTCTATTCTAACCATTTTCTATAGGACTTTTGGTCTTTTCCCTCCTTTTCTTTTTTAAAAAGTTATTATCATAGGGATATCAGTCATTTATCTGTGATACATGCTACTAAAAAAAATCTTTCTCAATTTGTCTTCTGCTTTTGACTTTGCTTATTTTTTCAGGGGAGAGGGTCAATTAGACCAAAAATGTTTTACATTGTCAAATTCGTCACTCTTTTATTGCATCTAGATTTTCAGTCTTAGTTAGAAAGGTTTTCCTTGCACACAGATGATGTAGGAATTCAACCATTGTTCTCTTCTATTACTTGTATCATTGCACTTTACAAAAAAACGTGGTCTGCGATCGCTTTATTTGTGTATGGGGTCTGCAGTGGAGCTAATTTTATCTTTTCCCAGTTATTGGAGATGTCTGTCTTTCCCTAGGGATTTGAGATGGCAGATTTCCATGTGTAGCTGGCATTCTTTTACGCCCTTTCTATCCACTAGCACACTGTCTTCACGACGGGTTTTATCCGGGCTTTACCGTTGGGTAGGACAATTGCTACAGCAGAGACCCCGCTTTTCAACGTTTCCCTGCTATTCTTGCCGTGAACGTCAGGTCGGCTTGCCCGACGCCGGAGAAACGGGCTTGTTGCTTCTGTTCCTGAGGCCACGTCACGTTCATATGTTAGCTCAGGGAGAGCTGACATGTATACTGCCGAAATGTCCTAACGAACAAGGGAGGTCTTTCTACTTGTTCCATTTTACTCTTGTTTGTTTTCGGAGTGTTTTATAGTCTCATTTCACATAGTTAATCCCCAAGTGTTTTATCGTCTTTGTTGCTACGCCAAGTGGCATTTTCTTGTGCAGTAAATGTTCTAACTGGTCATTATTTGCATCTACCAAGCCCGTTCATTTTTGCATGTTAATTGTATATCCTGCTACCTTGCTCGAAACTTTTCTTGTTTGAGTTAGCTCTATTGTTATTTCTCTAGGGTTATTTCTTTAAGGTTTTCTGTAAGGTTATCTGGGTGTTCTATCATATCATTTGAAAAATAAATACAGTTTTGCCTTTATTTTTCAAGTCTGATAAATCTGATTGTTTTCCTTTGTCTTGATAACATTAGCTAATTCCTCCAGTATGAGGTTAAAGAGTAGTACGGGCAGCAGACATCCCTGCATACAAATATATATGTATTTGTATATACAGACACAGATACACATATGTGTATATATCATTTTAATAAGTATCCGTTTCTTGGGGCGCCTGGGTGGCTCAGTTGGTTAAGCGACTGCCTTCGGCTCAGGTCATGATCCTGGAGTCCCGGGATCGAGTCCCGCATCGGGCTCCCTGCTCAGCGGGGGGTCTGCTTCCCCCCCCCTTCCCTCTTCCCTCTCATGCTCTCTGTCTCTCATTCTCTCTCTCTCAAATAAATAAATAAAATCTTTAAAAAAAAATAAGTATCCGTTTCTTGTTTTTCCACTGGTTTCAGGAATTTTGTCAAAGAGGACTCACTTGATTTTTCTCCATAGACCACTGCCATGTGATTTCTATTAATGTTTTTTTGTGATATTGAATCATCCTTTTACCCCCTGGAATGACCTCACTTGGTCATGTGTATTATTTTCTTAAAGTAGTGTTGCCACTACTTTATTTCAGATTTTTTAAAAAAGATTTTTATTTATTTATTTGACAGAGAGAGAGAGCGAGAGAGCGAGCAAGAGCAGGAACACAAGCAGGGAGAGTGGGAGAGGGAGAAGCAGGCTTCCCGCGGAGCAGGGAGCCCGATGTGGGGCTTGATCCCAGGCCCTGAGACCCTGAGATCATGACCTGAGCTGAAGGCAGATGCTTAATGACTGAACCACCCAGGCGCCCCTTTATTTCAGATTTTTAATTACCATTCACAAGTGATTCGGGGATGAAAATTCACATTGATGGAAGTGACGGATGTTTGCTGTCAACACAGCCGTATGATTTTATGTTATGACTGGCGTTTGTGTTGTATTTATTGTTTCTTTCTGTATTTGATGAGTTTTCCTTGTAGTGAGGAAGTGTAAAAGTTTCCTTTAACATTTGGGAAGGTATGTGCTCTTGTTCTAGGGTTTAGTCTTTGTATTTAAGCTTTTTTGATTCTCCTACCCCACCCACATCTGCATGAGTTTCCTGTGGCTGCGGGAACAAAATGTCACATTCTTTGTGGCCTGAGCAACACAAATTCATTATCCTACAATTAAGGAAGTTAGAAGTCTAAGATGTGCCGCCAGGCCTGCATTCCTTCTAGAGCCTCCAGAAAAGATTCTGTCTGGCTTTTTGCCTTTTCCAACTTGGATAGTCTTCCTATATTCCTTAGCTTATGGCTCCTTCCTCTGTCCTCAAAGCCAGAAGCTTAGCTTCTTTCTCCTCTCTGCCTTCCTGCTTTTCTCTTGTAAGGACCCTTGGGATGACCCTGGGCCTACCTGGGTGATCCAGGATAATTTCTCATCTCAGGATCCTTAACTTAATCACACCGACAAAGTCCCTTTTGCCCTATAAGGTGATGCATTCACAAGTTTTGGGTTAACACATGGACATCTTTGGAGATCATTATTTTATCTACCACTTGGGGATTAAGACATGGACATTTTTGGGGACATTATTCTACCATGTGGAGATCAGGATATGGACATCTTTGGGGCCATTATTCTGTCCCCCACATGGAGATGAGGATGTAGACATGTTTTGGGGGGCATTATTCTGCTAACCACAATATCCTTTGATTTCCACCTGTTACTCACATAGTCGTCAACAACTTTATCCTACTTTCCATCTTCTTTCTCCTTTCTCCCCCCATTAAAAGAAAAAAAAACAAAACAAAAACCTTTTCATTCATTCTTTCTGCTTTGCCAGAACTCATAACGTGTACATACTTTCCTTCTTCCACGTCTCTCCCCCTTACTTTAGACTTAATTCTACAATTGAATCTACCACATGAATTTGAAGCTTATGGTCTTCTTGACCTTCTAGAAGCACCAAAGGTCTGAGTCGTGTGTGGTTTATCTGTGCTCTTGGTTGATCTTGTGAGTTTTCTGGAGTAAGTTGGAGAGGTTCTAACTGAGGTGAGGATGACTGCCACTATCCTGCAGTCTGAGACCCCACCTTGGTTCTACTTCACTGTTTTAACACAGGAGGGACAACCATAGTGGGGTCACTCCACGTAGGGTAGACAAGAGAGTAGAAAGAGATGGAGAGATTTTCTGTACCCAGAGAGCCCATCAGCTATGATGGAGAAGTTTTAATGTTCACCTAATTAACTCATAGTCAGCAACTTGCCCTGAGCAAGCAGGACATTGTGTGTGTGTGTGCGTGTGTGTGTGTGTGTGTGCACGTGCAAGCATGTACTTCCTGTCATAGTGTCCTCTCCTCCTCATTGTGTTGCTCAGAGGCAACAAGAGCAGAGTGTGGGTTGTTCCCTTCACAGAGAAAGTGTCCACATTTCTCTTCCTTTTGAGAACAAACAGTTGAAACTACTGGTGGGGAAGTAAAGACTCTCAGTCAAGAACCAAGAAGACCCACAAACCTGAGACTGACTTAGATGGACATGAATCCGGGAGGGAAGTTGGGGGTTTTCACACTTGATGGGAAGCCTGAAGAACTGGCCTCCAAGAATGGAACAGACCCCAAGGATGGAGGGGCAAGAAGAGCTTGCTGAGCCACCATGGACCCTGGAGACATTGTGGCCACCATCTTGAATTTCTCAACTGGTCCCAATTGGCCTCATTCTCTCAAGATTCCAAGAGCTGGGCAGAGAGTCCCATTCCCTGGAGGGTGTGGATGCCAGGATGGCAGGAGGGAGAATGCCCCCATCCCATGGCGGGCTGAAGAGAGGTGGGGCTGGCTCCCACCAACACTTGCCAAATGGGAATGACCCCCAGTTAACAATTAGGGTCTCAATCTCAGCAGGACAAGTCCACTCCAAAATTGTCATGTGCCCATTGAGGGGACATGGGGAATCAAGGTCAGAGAAAGCAGAATGTTCAGTTTGGTGGTGGAGGGGGACACCGCTGGAGCTCCAGGGAGGATTTTGAGCATGGCCAACAGGACAGCCTATGGGACAGGAATATGAGATTTGTGACAATAGGCCACCCCATGGGAGAGGAATTTGAGATTCGTGACAGACGCGAGGTGGGATCACGGTGGACACCAGTCCGATTGAGGGTGGCCAAGTAAGGCAGGGAGGGAGAAAGCAGCCGTGGTTGATACACAGCAAACACATGTGGGAAACTAGTGCCGAAGATCTCAGATCTGGCCGCCTTTATTCTTTGCTGAATACAAACTAGAATCTGAGAGCTGGAAGCGGTTGCTTTCAAGGGCCTGATAAGTCATAGTTAATGTCATTGTGGGGGAATACCCATGGAATAGCATATTCCCGTCCTCCCAACCCCACGAATCCCTTCCACTCTGCGTGTGATGCCTGTGAAACTTTGTGCACAAAAAAAAAAAAAAAAAAAAATCCCACCCCAAACCCCCTAAACAAAGCTCCTCTCTTGACCAAGCGCAGAGAAAGGTGGAACTCTCCAAGGCTGGCCCTTTTTTGAATTAGGAGCCGAAAAACTTTGGATACTTTTCACAAAAGTCAGAAACATATTAATTTTTCAGAGCCTTGTGAGTCAAAAATGGCTTGTCCAATTTGCTTCAAGCTTCCCAGCTCGAGATGAAGCATGAGAACTTTCCGGCCAAAGGAGACATTTTGTCAGAGTAGGAAGGAGGTCAGGTGAGGGCAGCGAGCGTGCAGGATGTGATCGCCCGGGCCTGGGATCCTGGGCAGGTGTCTCTAATTAGCAGACACCCTCTTGCGGAAACGGGGTGGGCAGGTGCTCAGGCTGGTGCCCATGACCGACACACGAGGGCTGTCCCCAGGACACGGAGGAGGGTTGAGTGAGGGAGGACACGTGGGCTTATTCCATCTTTCTCAGAGCACTATAAAATCTCATTTCCAGGAAGGACGGAAGGGAGTTTGGGGGTGAATTAGCAATATCTAAATGCGATTGAGGAACATGATGACAGGTTGGGGGTTGGGCGTGTGAGGAGGCAGAGCCCCTGTGGGGCCCTGTTACCATTAATTTGCAATCCGGGGAGGTGAGATATTAATGCCCAAAGCAAGGCCATTGTCTTCAGTGATTCTCTCTCTGGTCCTTCTATATCCCGCCAGATGCAAGACATCCTCCTTGACTGATTTATTTTTGGCAGCATCGATATTGCAGCAGGGGACCCCCACTTTGTACTCAAAAGGGCCTTTGGTGTTTGCTGTTGTTGGAAAAACCAACACTTCCCCCTTTGCTCTGTGGTTTGCCCAGTGCCCCAGAAAGCTGGTTCAGTTGTCAGAAAGGGTCCCGTGGTCGCGTGCAATCACAGCGAGTCCTTCTTTGCACACGGCACAGCCCTGGGGCCAGCTCGGCGTGGAAGCAGGGAGACGAGAGGCCGGGTACCTCCACCTCGGGCTTTGTCCTGCTGTTGAAGTCAGCATAGAGCTTGCAGTTTTTTTCGAAGCTTTTTTCTGTCTTACAAAACATGCAATCAACCATTTTTAAGTGAACAACTCAGGGGCGTTTAGGACATTCACTGCGTTGTGCAACCACCAGCTCTGTCTGGTTCCAGAACATTCCCATCCCCCCAAAAGGAGACCGTGTCCCCATTGGCAGTCCCTCCCTATCCCCTTCTCCAGCCTCCAGCAACCACCAATCCACTTTCTGTCTGTGGATTTGCCCGATCTGGACATCTCATATCCGTGGGCTCACACACTACGTGGACGTTCGTGTCTGGCTTCTCTCACTGAGCATCGTGCTTTCAAGGTCCGTCCACGGGGCAGCAGAAGTCAGAGCTGTGTTCCTTTTTTCGTGGCTGAGACATATTCCCCTGTATGGATGCACCCCATTCTGTTGATCCGTTCATCCATGGGCGGGCATTTGGGTTGTTCGTGCCTTTTGGCTGGGGTGAGTGGAGAACGTGCGCGGGGACGCTTCTGTGTGGACAGTCTTTACAGATCTTGGATTTTTAAATCACTGCAAACGCCTTCTCGGGAGTTGGGAGACTTGAGTGGAATCTTGCTAAGGTTGTGGGAATCAGGACCGCGAAATGTCCCAAATTGCGCTGGCCGGTCCTAAGTGGTGGCAAATTTGGCCAGAGCTGAGTCATTAGCAGCTACTCCCTGGCCAGCCGGAAAGCGTCTGTTTTTCTTCTGCGTTCAGATAGGGCCACGCTTGGGCTCCTTGCCACAGGAGGACGGGTGACCACCTGGCCAGTGCAGACATCACTGTAGCCACTTCGCTGTGCACCAAGTGCAACGGGTCTAGAGGCTCCAGGACCTCGGAGCAAAGGGGGCTTCAGCTTCCTTGGGTAGCAGAGCTGCTCCCACCAAGACCTAGGGGGCGTCTGCTGACTTTTCATTTAGGACAAAGCAGGGCCTCTCTTTTGCATTTATTCTTGGAGGCTTAAGATTTAACCATGTGCCGCTGTTTCTATTTTCTAGAGTGGCTGTGACAAAGGAGACCCCGGATCGGGGGCTTGCAGTAATGGGAATTCATCCTCCCCCAGGTCTGGAGACCAGAAGACTGAGATCCAGGCCGGGTAGGACCACTGAGATCCAGGCGGGGCAGGGCCGCTAGATCCAGGCGGGCCAGGACCGTGCTTCCTCCTGAGGCTCCAGGGGAGGGTCCTTCCTGCCTCTTCCAGCTTCTGGGGCTCCAGGCGTCCCTGGGCTCGTGGCCACGTCCCTCCTGTCTCTGCCTCCGTCTTCACGTGGCTTCTCCTCTGTGTCTGTGTCTCCTCTTCTGTCTCTTACAAGGACACCTGTCCTTGGATTTAGGGCCACACCCCCTTAACCCAGGAGGACCTCATCTGGGGATTCTTAATTACATCTGGAGAGACCCTGTTTGCGAATAAAGTCCCATTCCCAGGTTACAAGTGGGCATGAGTGTACAACCACCTAAAGGAACATTAGAGTGAGGGGAACCGCCTGGGTTCAGGACTAAAGCCAATAAAATCCCATTAAAGGGGAGAAAGGCCAGACCATTTTTCTCTGGGTTTTGCAACCCACATTCCTTTCTACGATGGCAAGATTCAAATTCCTGGTTTTGCAGAGAAGGCTTTTGAAGAGTCTGTGTGGCTTCCGGGACATCAGATGGTTCTCAGGAAACAGTTGGAGGAGCTCAGTGTAAAGAAATGAGAAACAGATGAGACACCGTTCTGATGAGAAGGCGCAGGGCTGAGAGATGGAAGCGGGTGGCGTGGCAGCCTGCCCTGGGGTTTTGGCGAGGCCCAGAGCTCTGGGGCTGATCAGCGCTGGGCTGGCGAGCAGAAAGCGTTGATTTAAGCTGCTGAGGGTGAGGGGGTCGTGTCGCTGCCGTGGTGGCCCACGTGACATCGTGTGCTTAGTCCACTCTGTCCACCACGGGGAGGTGGGTCTGGGGGCGCTCGTGGGGGCGACGTTCCCTGGCTGTTCTTGCATGCCTCCCCAGACCGGTTCTCGCCGCTGGTAGGCGGTGGTGGACGTGTTGCTGTGCCCATCCCAAGATCCAGGTGGGGAGCAGCCGTGACTGCGCCGTGCCCACCACCACGTGGAAAGACCACCAAGGCAGGGGGTCCGGGTCCATTTTAGTTCCTTGGTGTGGGGAGAGGCTGCTGGCTGGAGCCCGCGGGGTGTCACTGGGACCGTGTTCAGCTCCCCGGGGGGACCCAGCTATGAGGCGCGGAGTTCCAGGAAACCCCCCCAACTGTAACCATGGCAGGGTTGGAGCAAAGGACCCCATTTAGAAATCACAATCTGAAAAATGCAAAGACGTCTTCAATACGGTCTTCAGGGCGGGCTTTGCTGGGGAAGTTAAGATTTTTGTTTCCACGACACTTTCCTGCTTTCCCCCTCCCCCCTCCCTCTGTCCTTTCTTGATTTCCACCTGCAGCACCCCCCTCCTGCCCACCCAATCTTCTTTTCTTTTTTCTGATTTTCAGTTTCTTTTTTTCTCCGTCTTTTAGCTTTATGGGGCCAGAACTGATTGTCACTGTATATGTATTTACGACGTCCTACGTGATGTTTTTGATCCGTGAGCACAAGGTGTGAAATGATCGCCACAAGCAAGGCTGTCAACACACCCACCTCCTCATGTGTTACCGTGTTTCTCTTTGAAACAAATTTTGTGCTGCGAACATTTAAGATCCACCGCCTAGCAACTCCCAAGGACACAATGCAGTATTCTTAGCTGTGGCCACCGTGCCGTATGTGAGGTCCCCCAGAACTCGCTCGTGTTCTAGCGGAAAGTTTGAGTGCTTGGACCAATGACTCCGCGTCTCCCGACCCCCAGCCCCTGGAAACCACGGTCTGGTCTCTGCGTCTGTGAGTCTGAGCATTTTAGATTCCATGTGCAAGTGCGAGCGTGCAGAATGTGTATTTGTCTGACGTATTCCGCTCAGCGACGTGCCCTCGGGGTCCACCCATGTTCTTGCAAATGGTGGGACTGCCTGGGTCGTCAAGGCTGAGTGATATTCCCTCTATTATAAACCCTTCCCTTTCTCCAAGCTTCTGGTTTCCACGTGCCCCATGCACAGTGTTTATGTAGTTATTCCTTACCTTATTGATAGCTTTGAGGCCCACACATCCTTTCTGCAGTGGATAGGAGCTGTGCTGGGGCACGAGGCCCCTCCAATTTGGGGTGTCTGCCCTGCGCTTCACCTTTTCCCCTCCTCTGGCATCCCCAGATCTGTGGCTTCCACAGGCTGGTCCACGCCCGGACAATGACATTAGACCCACCTGGCCAGCCTGTTACACCTGCCACCTCCAGGTTCCCTCGACCCCAGAGTCTGTTTGCACTGGTCCCAGGGGACTCTGGTGCTGACTGGGTTGGGAAACCCAGGTTTTCCTCCTATACCCTCAACCCTTGCACCTTGAGTCTGTCAGCTGCTGACTGAGCTCACCTTGAGCTCATGTGGGCCCCTGGTAGCAGAAGCCTACGTTGTCATCCTGGGGGCTGTGTGTTGGCCTGCTCCTCTCTCTCAGAGCACCAGTTCCTGCAAGAGTGATGACCTGACCCCCATCCCCCCTGTATACCTCTTCCGTTCTTCGTCCTCCTCCTTGCTCATCTGTAAGGCCAGCTCGTCTGATGCTCAGCACACAGGACCCATCAGTTACACTTGCTAGTGGTGTGCAGGTCATCCTATATCGGCCGGGTGGAGGAAGTCATTTTAGTCATATTTCTTCCTATAATCCTTCTGAGATTCTACCCAGCTAAATCAAAGGAGAACGTTGAATCATTGATTCAGTTGCTTATTAAAAAAAATGTTGATTATTTACCATGTCGCAGGCACACGATGCTGGGTACTCACCAGCTCATGGGAGTGTGACCTCTGCTCTCCTACAAGAATGGGTGCGGAATATGACACTCACCAGGTGGTGACCATGCATCATGTTAAATTCTGGGGGGTATTGTGGGAGCTCTCTATCCACCCACCCACCCACTTACACATCTATCCAACCATCCATTACCCATCCAGCCATTCCTCCATCATCCATCCATCTACCCACACATCCATCCATCCTTGACCTGTCCATCCATCCATCCATCCATCCACTAACCCATCCATCCATCATCCACCTATCCATCCTTCCATCCAGGCTCTACATACAGGTACCTCTGTCCCAGATTCTTGAAGAATAGGTCTTGTCTTCCTGAAAGGATACATTTTGGTATTTACTGTAGGAGAAATCTTCCATAACAATGGCAGAACGATGAGTTCCAGGCTGAATGGGTACCACCAACGGACACTAAAAGCCTCACCTCTTTCCGATTTCCCCACTGAAAAGACAAGAAAACCCTCCTGGTCTGGCCTGAAAGTACTACACATACTTTCTATGAAGGCACCATCCTGCTTCCAGCTTATTCTTCCTTCTCCTGAACACCCATCTGTCTGAATGACATCATCAGTATCTCCATCCCTCATCCACCAGACCACAATTCCAAAATCACTCTAGATTCACAGATTTATTCTTCTCCTCGTCCCTGCATCCAAGGCTCACCACGTCATGTTGACCTCTTTCCTTTATGACCTCCTGGTTCTGTCCTTCTACCTCCACTCCGCCCAACCCTGCTCCAGCCAGGGACTCCCCTGTCTTCGCCTGGCTTACCAGGTTCGGGATGGCTTCTCGGCTGGAGCCCCTGCCTCTCGTTTTTATTCTTTCCTGCATTGGGTTTTCTGAGGTTGCTGCAACAAAGTACTATAAACTGGTGGGTGGGACATCAGGAACGTATCTCCTCATAGTTCTGGAGGCCAGACGTCTGAGATCCAGGTGTCATCATGGTTGGTGTCCATGGAGGACCATGAGGGACAATCTGTTCCAGTCCCCTCCCAGCTCCTGGTGGTTTTCTGGCAACCCCTGGTGTCCCTGGGCTCATACGCACATCACTCCAATGTCCACCTGCATTGTTATGGGGACTCCCTGTGTGCATGTCTGCTTCTCTTCTCAAATTTCGCCTTCCTATAAGAACACCGGTCACACTGGATTAGGGGCCCACCCTGATGCACAGTGACCTCATCTCAACAGATTACATCTGCTATGACCCTATTTCCAATGATGGCCACCTTCTGAGGTGCTGGAGGTGAGGACTCTCACACCTGAGACTTTGGTGGCGGGCGGACACAAGTGAGCCCGTAACACCTGCATTCCACCAAAAGTCCACGGGCATTTGCAGTTACAAGTGCCTTATGCATGGCTGACAATGGCACTAAAAATTGTGCCCATGTTGTGTCTCGGAGCACGTGCATGTCATGCCGAATAGAAGCTGCTCAGATGGAAGGCACTTGGCGGTAAAATGGTGACACCAAGTCACAGTTTGCTCCTGGGAAAACAATGTGCATTTAAGAAGCAGAGAAGCAACAACAAAGGGCTCACTTGAGGCTGCAAGCAGGAGGGAGATGGCCCCGGGATCACCGCAAAAACCCAGTATCCTTAGTTCCTTTAGAGGCCATTGTGTTGGTTTCCATGAGCGTGGGTCATGGGAAAAACTCTCGGTTTCTCTGGAGCACTCAGGCTGCTCGTCCGTTTCAGAGAATTTAACTTCAAAGTTGAAGTAGGGCACCCTAAAGACGATGAGAATGTAGAGGTATGTTTTATTGAACAACCCGAGGCACGGAAATATAAATGATCAAAGGGTTTGCATGGGCATGTTTTCCCACTTACACGGAGTGGAGCCCACTGTGCTGTGATCTTAATTGTGGTCAAAGGGGACTCTCCCCAAGCGGGTGGTCCTCTTGCTACCCTGCTGGGGGGGGGGCAAGGTGGGGTCAGCAGCTCTGATGGGTGCCTCTGGCCGTCTGAGGGCATCTGAAGACGCCGCACAGAATGACTTTGCAATCAGAAATTAAAACTCTTCTTTATTCAGCAGAGCCCTGTACTTTAGGTGGTATTCGTGGTCGGAGTGGTGGTGGGGAGGAGGGTGTTGATCCACTCACAGTGCTGGAGGCCACGAGTCTGAGGTGAGTGTTTCGGGACTAAAACCAAGGTTTCCACAAGGCTGTGTTCCTCCTGGAGGCTCGGGGCAGAAGATCGGCATCCTTGCCCCTCCCAGTGGCTACAGGACGGCCATGTTCCTTCACTGATGGCACCTCCTCCGCCTTCTCTGCACATTGTCCCGTCTCTGGCCACACCTCATGTCCCTCCTCCTCAGGGTCAGATCTTGCCCTGCCTCCCTCTTACAGGCACTTGTGATGGAGCCCATCCCACCTGCATAATCAGGATGCCTGATCCCATCTGCAAAATCCGTATTCTATATGAGGTGGCACATTCATGGGTTCTGGGGATCAGGATGTGGACAAATTGGGGGGCCCCTATTCGGCCTGGCACATTATCAAAAGTCATATTCACGGTTTCTGGACACTGACACGACAATTTTGGGGGACATTCCTCTGTCTCCCAACATGAGGATCAGGACATGGACATCTTTGGGGACATTATTCTGTTTCCCACATGGGGATTAGGATGTGAATGCCTTTGGGGACATTTTTCTGTCTCCCATGGGGATTAGGATGTGAACATCTTTCGGGACATTTTTTCTGTCTCCCATAGTACTAATCAGATCTTTTGCTCTTCCTGACATTTTTGTTAAACTCAGGCTCCTTCGAGTCCAATTTGTACCAAAGGGCATTGCCAACATTTTCGTTAGGCATATGAGGAACCAATTAGGTGGATTGCAGGATCAATCTCTTGCCCGAGTGCCTTTCATGACTTCTGCGTGGTATGAAGTCACAAGACGAACAAGAGGAGGTAGAGGACACAATTTTGAAACAGGTGGTTATTAGGTCCAATGCATCAGCCATTCAATCAACAAACATTGTGAGAGCATCTACCATGTGTCCATGCTGTGCAGGACTGGAAATCCACTGGTGGTCTGGTCCCACTGTGAGGGCTGAGCATCCTTTGTCCTGCCCGTGTGTCACTGAGATGTTTTGTGTAGCATCACATGGTGGTGACACCACAACCTCAGGTGAATCTTTGGCCAGGTGTCCCTGTGCCCCACTCACCTCAGGACAGGTGTGAGGAGACTCCCATGGTTGGACAACCTCTTGGAGGCTTTCAGCTCAGGCATGAGCCCTGGGGGGCTGCGGGAACTGCTGGGACCCCTCCCCACCAGTGCTGAAGGAGACTGAGGTGGTGGGAGAGGGGGTGGGAGTCTACCCACGTGTGCCCAGTGAGATGCACGCATGATGGTGGGCGTGTTCATCAGAAAGTCCTACCCCATTCTCTTACCGTACGATTTTTAGTGCCTCAATGTGGTCAATGGCAGCCCAGCAGATGGCCTACAGTACACACGGGTCACGTTTCAGCATTCCAGTTGGTTGAGTGTTGGCATCCAGTGAATCCTTGAAGAGCACGGGACTGTGGAGTGGACAGTCCATTGAACTGGAAGGGGCAGGACCTCACATGGCGATTGAAAAGGAAGCCCACTGATGATCTGAGAAGAACTGAGTGAAGCTGGCAAGTCACACTGGTCCTGCTTGTCCACAGCATGAGACTGCAAGAAGAGCAAACTGGTGGACAGAGCTGTTGTTAGGCTTGGAGCCTTTCAACTTGGTTGAATGGATTAACCAAGCAGTCATCATGGTACCTTGTTTCTTTGGCTTGTGTAGACGAAACCACACTGATTTTATGCAACTCAGAGAATTTGAGTTGGCTAAAAACCTTAGGGCAAAGATTTTCTAACTGATAAGGAACTCCATTCTGCCCCAAGGACGCTGGCTCCCGGAGTATGATGCTTAAATTTTGGTAATTTTTGTTTGGGAAGGATAAAATCATTCTAGGGTATTACCCTATTCAGTGAGTCCTGACTTGGGGAGCAGGGCTTTCAGACTCTGTTGTAAAGCAGCATGGACATTCTTCAGAACCACTTGGGGTGCACAGGGATAGAGGGGTCTCAGGAAATCTGTGTCCGTCTGCTCGGCATCTCACTCCTTCCAAGGAAACTGCATCTGGACAAAGGGTTTGTCTGTCTCAAAATGCCTGAAACCATCCAGTTCAAGAGCGAGAACCGTGGTTTGGTCAGTCAGTTCATTGAAGAAGGAAAACTAATACCAGGGGCAAAGTGTTCCCTGAAATCCAATGACATTTGCCGAGGGGCTCCCCATACCAGTAATGTTTGGATGAAACAGACCCGCCCCTGCTCAGGCCTCTCAGAGAAACTCTTAATCGCTCACCCCCATTGGCTAAATGCATTCTTGGCCACCTCCATGGAGGACCATTGAGATACTGCTGAAATCTGTCTTGGAGCTTCTGTCCCATTTAATGGGATATTTGGATAACATTCTGGGACCAGCGGATACATAGAAAATGAGAAGGAGGTAATCAACCATTTCAGTAGGCACAATAAGGAGGAACAGCTGGGTGCCACGGAGACAATGAGGCGCCATCTTTGTTCTGGGAAGAGCTGACATTTGGACCCCAAGGATGAGGAGGATGGGCCCACCCACATGTTATTTTAGGGTTTGTTCCCGAATGTGCGTTCTTGGGATCTTGGAAAGTTACTTTAAATGCTCTGCCCCAGCACCGTAACCAGCACGCTGTCCCCTCCTGAATCCATCCCATCGATCCAATGCCTTGGCAGAATTAGTGAAATTTGGCCCTGATTTCAATGCTGGGGGATCTGAGCTAGGGGCTGTTGTTGCATCCCAAGTGAACTCCACACACTATGATGTACGCCCCCCCCCCCCGCCCACCCACCTCCCCCTCAGAGAGTCCTTTATGATGTAGCGTTTGGGGAAGTTCTTCTTGGCAGCTGACCCGAGTCCCTCATGCTTCAGCCTGAGCTCGTATTTGTTGCTTCTGCTCTGGTTTGTTTTTTGGCTGGAAGACACCTGTGCTTGCCCCTAATTGTTCCCTGCTGTGGCTTCCATATGCCTCCCTCTGCCTGTGATGCCAGCTCTCGGGGCTCCTACTGGAGCAGGATTTCCACCTGGGACTCCATGGCCTGAGTCAGGCCTCTCAAAGTAGCACACTCAGTTTTGGGGCAAAGACCCATGAGAAAAACAAAAGACTCTTCCTGTGTTGAAGCATTTAGTCAAGGGGTTCAGCCAGCAGAGGACTCTGTGGGTATAGATATCAATGCAGAACAATTCTAAATGCATCTCCGAGTCGCAGCAAAATGCTCTTGGAGAGAAGCGGTAGCCCTCTCAGATTCTCAGACTCTTGGAATGTTGGAAATAAGTCCTTCACGGTTATTCAGGGATGATCTGCCCCCCAGGGGACACCTGGCAATATCGGGGGACATTTTTGGTTTTGTTACAACTGGAGGGGTGCTTTTGGCATCTGGTGGGTGCAGACCAGAGATGCTCCTCAATACCCCACCATGCACAGCACACCCCAGCATGAAGAATTACTCTGCCCTAAACATCAGTAGTGCCAAGGTTAAGAAACCCCTGTCTAGGGGAATCTAGATCATTTTGCAGTCTCTGAAACGGGTTCCTGAATGTGAGGCGGCAGCTCAGCGACTGAGGCAGCCAGCCCTACCCTCTTGGCTCAGCCCTCCCCCTAGTGTGGCCACCATATCACCCCATAGGTGGGTGGAGGCGTTTGGGGAGACAGGACGTGGCTGGGAATGAGAACGCACGTGTCCCTCCCTCCAAGCCTGCCTCCTGCTTGTGCATGGGACCCGTTCCCTACGGAACAAGGTGCTGCAGCTGAGGCTGCAGAGCCTGCATGAAGGCTGGCTGCTGAGTGACGCTCTCCAGAATGTGTCATATCTCCAGGTTGGTGAAGGACCCAGGCAGGGTGACATCACCTGGTGGACAGTCCATGTTTGTGCTGGTGTTTTGGTCACGTCAGTAGCCTTTGTTGTCATGAATCGAAACAAGGGGCAGGGTTCCACCTCCAGGCGGGCTCTCCAGCCCATTTTCGTTCTGCTCACGCGGCTTCCGGTGGTGAAGGCTGGTGGTGGAGACGCAGCGTCCCTCCTGGATGGGAAAGGCCGTTTTCGACACGATGTGCTGTATTTGAGAAAAGAGATGGGTTCTTTGGGAACGCCGAGAGCCCCCTTCACTGCCGAGATGCACGGTCAAACACAGCCTAGTGTCAGGAGGGTTCCAATAAAAACATCGTTGGAGGCTCATTTGGAAATGGGGCACAGGAGGGGGGTTGTGTCGCATAGATTCTTCTGGTCTTTTGCCCCCGAGCACTTTCTGTCCATTTCATTTTCGGCTCTACTGCAAAATCTGCCACAGAACTGAGAGCAACAAAGCTTGGTGATACTTGGGTGAGAGGCAGGAGCCTTGTGCAGGGAAGCCCACCCTTGATTTGATTCTGAAAAGAAACAAGGTGATTTTAGTTGATACATTATTGCAACACGAGGGTGTGGAATCCAGAGCATTGGGAGCTCTGTGGTTTGCAAAACCCAGCTTCCCTGGAGAGTCTCCATGTGGCGCCCACGGGAACGTTCCCTCCGGTGCTCCTCAGCTGGGCGGGACGCCCCAGTTTCCACTGCGGATGGTGACAGGCACCCCGTTCCGAATACACTGCGGCCTTCAGCACTCGGATGCAAGAAAGACAGGGGTGGCTGTCTCACGACCCGGAGGTTAGGAATAGCAATGTGCGGGTTTGCTTTATGTCAGGATGTCTTGCTTTTGCTCACAAAACCTGCACAGCGTGGGGTTTTTGGTTCCTGCACAGTGGCTTGGAGTGGCTCTCCTGAAAATCCCGATTACGTGGCTGGCAGTCCTGCCACCGGGAGTGGGGGTGACGGGTGGGTGTGGACCCAGGCCTTCTCCCAGCCTGGTCCCGGGAGGGCACCGACAGCTCTCCCAGCCTGTCACTGCCAGCGGTTTGTTTTCCCTGGCCTGGAACCCCCATGTGATGCGCGCCCCCAGTGCACAGTTCCAGACAGCGGCCCAGACACTCGGGGAAATCCGCTCCCGGTGTTTGATTACACTTCTGCGCGTCAGGGCGCTGCGTAAACACAGGTGACAGCTCAAATAAGCACCAGTTAATTTAATTTGAGCCTGTCCGGCAGGGTGGTCAAGCCGAAATGCGGTGAGTGGCCTTCTTCGGGGGCCCTTTGTGCTGGCACTGGGGACCAGGAGGGGCCTTGCCTGCAGGCCCGGGAGGCGGGCGGTGTGAGTGGGGAGCCTGGTGCCTTGCTGGAAACCGGGTGACGGGCCTCCAGGGTCCTGCAGACAGCCGTGGGAGGGGGCCTCTTTCGGGAAGGCAGGTGCAGGCCGCCAGCGTTCGGGGGACTGTGTGGGAACCCCAGAAGGAGGTGGAGCCCAAGGCGGTGCCCCCGCCAGGCAGCGCCCTTCTCCCCGTCCTCCGTGCAGGGTCTGGCCAGCTCAGGGGCACGGAGCCCACCACGGCGGGCGCGCGCCGGCTGTCCTCACCTGCGCCCCGGGCTGGGACAGGGGATCCGGAGGTTCTTGCGGCTCGGAGGAGCGTCCCGCGTCGGGGAGCGTGGCGGGGAAGGGGTGATGCGGGAGCCTGAGTGTCAGGAGCGCGCGCGCGCGGCACCAGTTCGCTGGGGCTGGTGCGCGCCTCGCCAGGGGCCGGCCACGTCAGTCTCCGCGTTGGGAGCCGTCTGGTAGCTGTAACTGCAGGATGAGCTAACATTACAGACTTATTTGGGATTTAAGGCTTAGTTAAATATGCCCCTCAAAAAAGTTTTCTGACTTTTTTGATACGCTACTTTTGTTACCAGGGTGTTAATAAGGCGGGACGCGGCGGCGCGCGGAAGGAAGCTGTTGGCGTGTCAATTAAAGGGGGCTGCATTTCCGTGCTCATTAGTATTCTTGGATGTCTCTAATTTACATCTAAATGTACTGACTAATTTTGATCCAATCATGTCAGAAATGATAGGTACTCTGTGGGACGAGATGACAGCCCCACCAGCAGAAATTGCCAGAGTGAGGGATCCCCCAGGGCGATGATTTAATGCCCGAGTCAGCCCGGGCTGTCAGAATCGGCGGCCAAATTATGACACATTATGCCGGCAATGGACCCACACGTACGCGGCGCGGGGGGAGCTCGGTTATTAAACCCGCGCCCCCCGCCCGCCGCCAGGGCGCATCCCGCGCGCCCCCCGGAGAGCTGCTAATCACCCTTCTGAGACCCCTTCATCGAGCGGGCTGCCGACCGTGGGGGCACACCGCAGTGTGCGCCCCGGGGCCCCCAGAATGACATTTGCATTGTCCCCACAAACTTTCTGCAAGGGTGGGCTGCAGGGATGGGCTGCTTTCTCCCCGGGGGTGTGAGCGTGCGTGTGAGTACATGCGTGCATGAGCTTGTGCACATGTGTGTGTCTGTGTATACGAGCGTGTGCATGTATGTCTCCGTGTGTGCACGTGTCTGTGTGCATGTGAATGCTTGTCCCCGGGTGTGCATGTGTGTGTGTGTGTAAGTGTATTCATGTGCATGTGTGAGTGTCTGTGTGCACGCGTCTGTGTGCGTGTGAGTACTTTTCCGGGTGTGCATGTGCGTGTGTGTGTGTATAAGTGTATGCGTGTGTCTATGTGTGTCTATGTGTGCATATATGCATGCATGTGGGTGCATGTATTTCTGTGTGTCTCCATGTGTGCACGTGCATGTGTGTGTGTATGTGTATGTGCCTTTGTGTATGACTATCTCTGCCTGTGTGTGTATCTGTGTGCCTATGTTTCTGTGTATGAATGTGCATGTGTGTGACTGCGTGTCCCTGTGTCTGCATGTGCCTGTATGTCTATATGATGATGTGTGTACCTGTGTACACACATGTGTGCATGTCTCTGTGTACAAATGTGTGTGTATGTGCATGTGTGTACACATGTATGTACATCTGCTTGTGTGTGTCCATAACCATGTGCGTGCATGTCCCTGTGTGTGCACGCAGCCACGTGTGTCTGTGTGTGTACAAGTCTGCATGCACGTGTGTCTGCATACACTTATAAACACACACATGCACACCCAGGGACAAGCACTCATGCATGTATATGGCTGTGTGCAAGCGTCCGTGTGTAAGCATCTGTGTGTGTGTCCCTGTGTGTGTATAACTGTGTGTGTGCCTGTGTGTGCAAGTGTGTGGGCAACTGTGTGTGTGTATGTCTGTGTGTCAGCTGCCCTCCTTCAGGACCCCGTCTCCTGAGGGGAGCAAAGACCCTCTCTGCACACAGGCAGAGACCCCCTTCCCACAGCCCGGCCTGGCCCGTGCGTCCTCCCTGCTCTTAGCTTAAGGGGATTTTCCTGTCACAGGTGAACTCGTATGGCAGGAAATGTTTATTTTTCTACCTGCTCTTTTTATTCCTTTCAGGGAGGAGGAGGTGCTCTAGGAGAGCGACACTCAGGGGGTTTATTGCCCTGGACGCTGCCGTCTGTGAACTCAGACGTCCATCTCCTGGTCCCGCCCGCCCACTCTGGAGGCGATCTTGCCGCCCCATCTCACCTCTTCAGACCCGGGTTAATCACCGTGGAGGCGAGATGCATTCCCTGCTTTCTCTTGTGGTGGCTTCTCATGAGCTCACGTGGAGTTCTGGGTGGCCCCCCTCACGCCTGTGGTTTTGTTTTATTTTTCTCAGGTTGCATCCCAGGTAATTTCCTTAGGAAACTCCCTGCACGCTGCTTCACAAGCAGGTTGGTGTGGGAATTAGCGACAGTGACGGAGATGAGATGAAGCATAAACATTTCTGGTGGTGGGGAGCAGGGAAGCGGATCGATGGCTCGAGAAGTGTGGGATGCCCTGAGTTCAGCATTTCAAAGAGCATCCGCTGCACCGGAAGGAATTCAGGCCAGTTCCTCTGTCCGTAGGAACGGGATGCCAAGGAAAGCACAGTTTCCTGGTCAGGCAGGCGGGAGCCCGGATCCCCACAGCTCTGAGGATGAGGCACACAGCTTTGCAATGGAGGGGAAGGAGGAGACGGGGTGACTGGGATCTGGCTCTGTTGCCGGGCCATCCTCATCCTGCAGGACACGCGGCACTGACTCGGGAGGGCGAGGGAACCGGAGAGCAGTGTTTCCTCCCAACGTGAGGCACCAGAAAGCACCTGCTTTGTACGCCATGGTCCCGTCACGTTTGCTGCCGTGTTCTGCACATACGTGTGTCTGTTTTCAGGAACCCGTGGG
>NW_023270649.1:278426-307193 GCF_011800145.1 Mirounga leonina
GGGGAGGAAGCCATGCAGGTGCTGCATACACGAGGCTCAGAGTCCTGCCTCCATCTTCATGTGGCTTCTCTCTGTGTTTGTGTGTGTCTCTTCTTCTGTCTTTTGTAAGGACACCTGTCATTGGATTTAGGGTCACCCTGATCCGGGGTGAGCTCATCTCAGATCCTTCACTTGATTCCATCTGCAAACACCCTTTTTCAACATAAGGTCCTATTACAGTTTCTGGGAGCAGCATGTAGACGACATTTCCTTTTTGGGGACACATCTTTCATCTCAGAAAAGGTCAGGCTCCCCACATCTAGGGACGCAGCGGTGGTGGGGTGCCCCCCGGCACGGGAACCTGGGCTCCTTGCAGAGCTCAGCCACGCCGCAGCTCTGAGGGACTGTCATCCCTCGTAGCAGTAAGAACAAGCACATCAGCAGCAGAACAGTAATAATCATGCCAGCTCAAGGGCACGTGTCTGCGAACCCATTCCACGTCCTCCTTCACAAACCCGGGGTTCCGCACCCTGTTCTCGGTTGTGTGCTGCAGGCCTCCTGTAAAGACGCCCCTTCCCTCTCGCCGATGATGCCATGTGTCTGATAAGGTGCAGCTTGCAAACCGCAAATGTTATGAGACACGGCAGCCTGGGCACTGAGGGTGGTGTCTGTGACCCGTGGAGCCTGCCCATGTATCCGTCTTTGAAGGGGTCCTGTCCTTCCCCTGCATTAGCCACGCTTGGGGAACCAGCAACCGAGGATCACTGTTGCTCCTTCGTATTCCCTCCATCAACATTAATTAGGAAGATCAGGCTCCCTGGGAGGGTGTCCTGGCTGGTGATCCCTGCTTGCACTGGGACTTTTCACTCATGATTGGAGTCACAACTTTAAAATCCTCTTGCTACACGGGATTAGGGTTTTAGAGCCTCCCATGCCCTGAAGCAGGTGTAATTCTCCTGGGAAGATGGAGTCCGGCCTTGGTTGAAAGGTGAGGCTGTGTTCTGGGTTCTGCATGGTTCCTTTCTCCAGGAGCCCCCAGTCTGCCTCCCTATGCAACATGCAGGACCACATCGACTTGGGGCCACTGGTGGGGGCGGCTTTTGTCAAGTGGTCCTGGGCTCTGATGAGAGTGAGCATGGTAGGAACTGCTCTTCATCTGTTTGGAAGGGCTTTGGGGGAAAATAAAAGAGAGCTCGTTTTTTCCCAGTAGGTGCTGCAGGTGAGTCTCATCATAAGAATGTGCTGGATGTGTAGTCCCAGATTTTTAAAAGCAAATTAATCAGGGACTGCTTATTCCCACCTCGGAAAGATGAAACACGAGCTCCTTTGAGGGAGCAGAATCCTTGGTGAACTATTTCTCCCTTTCAAATTTACATGCCCATTATTTTAAAAACAATTTACGTTGACCTATATGCAGTGGATGTAATAGGACGGAATGGTGATGATAATAGTAATTCTGGTAAAAATAGGTGAGAAAATTGGGGCAAAGGGAAAACCAGGCCAGGAAAGATGAGGCAAAGCTAGAGCTGACGGTTGCACCAGTGTGGGCTGGGTTCTCCAGCAGCAGATGTAGAGAAGAGATTTGGGAATAAGGGGCAGGGAACTCCTTCGGGGTCAGCATCCCTAAAGGGCGAGGCTGGGAGCAAGGCTGAGTCTGGGGAGACATCGAGGCTCATACTGGTTTTGGTGGGAGGGAGTTCTGGATGAGCACACCCACCACAGTTGTCCCGAGCTGGGCTGCTAAAGCCCAGTCTTTGGCACCCACCTGGCTCAGTCCTCGGGAAGGTATAATTCCGGGCAGGCAGCTCTCTGCAGCGAGGCTGACCCCGAAGGAGCAGGTACCTTGAGGATGCCTGCAACAGCCCTCCGTGCCCCTGAGTGTGAGGCCCTCCTTGTAGGGGCTCTGGCTGGTGCAGCACGATGTCCAGCATGATACACCGAATGCGCGTACACCGGGAAGTGGACCCGAAATCCACATCGAGCTTTCCACATGCGTCTGCCACTGTGTACCACGTGTGCATGGCCCATGAATATGGACCACATATCTACATGGAGCTTTCTACATGCATCCCCCACTGTACAATACATATGTGTGCACGGTGAGGGTGGACCACACAGTCACATGGAGCTTTCTACGTTTGTCGGCCACAACACACCACGTGTGTGTGTTGTGCAGATGGACCACACGTTCACAGTGAGCGTCCTAACTGCCATGTGCAGAAGGACACAGGTGCAGCGAGGGGCTCTTGGGCGCAGTCACTGGCCTCTCCTACCCCCATGCCGGACAATGAGCCCCAGGAAGTCACAGGTGTCCCTTGTTTTCTCCATGGTGGCATTTCCTGTGCCCACATAGTGCCAAGGACGTGCTAGACAAACCACACACATTCACAGAACAGAATTTTTTTAAAAAAGATTTATTTATTTATTTTAGAGAAAGAGTGGGGAGGGGTAGAGGGAGAGGGAGAGAGTCTCAAGCAGGCTCCTCGCTGAGCCTGGAGCCTGACACTGGGCTCGATCTCATGACCCTGAGACCATGACCTGAGCTGAAATCAAGAGTCAGACGCTTAGTATATGTGCTGCCGAAGCGAGCACAAGAGTCAGACACTTAACTGACGAGAGCCCGAGGTGCCGCTGAACTGAATTTTTAATTCTTACTGTGAAATTATTTTTGCGATAGGGACAATTTTGAGCTGCTCTATACTTGGCTTCCTGGTGGAGTTGGCATGAGATTCGGGGGCAAGTACGTATGGGTGTCTTCTCTCCCTGTAAGGATTTCTGGGTGACATGGCTGCTGGCTTGGCGTGATTGGCCAATGGGACCACCGGGGTCCCGTGTCCTACGTCTCTGTCCTCTCTCTCCCGACCTTTGGCTTCTGTCCTCATGCTTTCGCTCCACGTCCTTAAAATGGTCTCGGAAGGTTCTGGGGCCAAGGCAATGCCGTCCTCGCAACCAAGCCGGGAAATCTTCCCTCTTTTTCTATTTTCTGCAAGAGTCTGTGTAAGATCGGTGTTTTCTTTCTTCCTTAAATGTTTGGCGGCGTTCCCTGGGGAATGCCATCTGGGCCTGGGTAATTCTTCGTGGGGAGTTTTAAAAAATATGAATTCAATCTGCATGATAGATACAGAACTAATCAAATTTTCCATTTCTTGTGTCAGTGTTAATGTGTCGTGTTTTTCTGAGAATTTGTCCACTTCATCTACATTCTCCAATTTATTAGCATAAGGTTATTTTAAATATTTATAGCAATGTCCCCCTCCATTTTAAAAATTCCTGATTCTGCTGATTTGTGTCTTCTCTCTCTCTCTCCTTTTTTTTTATTAGTCTTGCTCAAGGTTTATCCATTTTATTAGTCTTTTTATATGACCAACTTTTGGATTTATTGAATCTGTTGCATTCTTGTTTCTTATTTTATGCATTTTTTTCTTGCCATTTTTCGTTCCCTGCCCTCTGCTTTCTTTTGATTTAATTTGTTTTCTTTTTTTCCTAACCTGTTCAGACGAGTTTTAGACACTGGTTTTCAGTATTCCTTCCTTTCTAAAATACAAATTTAGGGCCAGAAAGCTTCCTCCCGATGCCACATTGGTGGCAGAACATACGTTGTGCTGTGTTATGTTAGCACAAGCATTTCATCCAAATTGTCTTCTGATTATCACTGTAGTCTCTTTCTTGACGCATTGGTGCCTTGGGACCAAGTTACTGAATTTCCAAGCATTTTGGGAGCTGTCTAAGCATCATTAAAAAAAAAATTGGTTTCTAGTTTAATTCTGCTATGGTCAGAGATCATATTCTGTATGGTTTCAGTCCACACATGTGGCGAGCCTTGTGTGGTGACCCAGGATGTGGTTGTTTTTGGAAAACTGGTCCCCTTGAAACATGAAACAATGTGTTTCCTGCACCCAACGGAGGAAGAATTCCGCCATGTTCTTTAGGTCAACTTTGTTCATCGTCCTGTTCGAACTTGCACATCCGTGCTGAACTGGCAATCACGTTTCCTCTCTGTCAGCCAGAGCTGAGCATGAAAATCTCCTGTAATGATGACGGACTTGTGTGTTTCTCCTTTCCTTTCTGCTGGGTTTTGCTTTATGTGTTTTTGGGATTTGTCATCCTGAGCACAAAAGTTTCACCTCGTTGTGATTTCCTGGTGGCTCGAGGTTTCCACTCTGAAACATCCTCCTTTATGCCCACCTGTTGTCTTTCTCCCCCTCTCCTGGTTTCCTTCTTTGTCTTGTTTCTCTTTTTATTTGACCATATCCCACATCTATTGGCTTGCTAACTCACCACTCTTTTTCAGTACGAATTTGTGATGTATTTTATTTTTACATAAGTTCGGTGTCTACCATCTGTGTTTCTCATCTGCAGCCCTGGGATTTCAGTCAAGGTTGCTCAGATTGTTATTGAAATTTAGTTTCCTTGTGGTCTTAGGGCCAAGGTCCCATTTGTACCCTGGCTGTTGGTTCTTAGGGGACGCTCACAGTCCTGCCACGAGGACCTCTCACTGCATGGTGGCTTACTTCCTGAGCCTGGAGGAGCATCTCTCTCTGGTCTACCAAGGTGCAGTCTTAGGGAAGGTCATCTCATCATGCAAACTGCTGTCCCATCACCTTTGCCATATGAAGTAACCTAGCGGAGCCTGGGTGGCTAAGTCGGGTGAGCATCCGACTCTTGATTCTGGCTCAGGTCATGACCTCAGGGTCGTGAGGTCGAGCCCCATGTCAGGCTCTCTGCTGAACGTGGAGCCCGCTAAAGATTCTCTCTCCCTCTCTCTCCCTAAAAAAAGTCACCTATCAAGAGAGTGACATCTAACACAGCCACCATTTCTATCCACATACTCGGAGAGGAGGAGGATTAGAGAGCACCAGGCAGGGGGAGTGTAAGGGCCCATTTCAGGATTGGGCCCACCGCAGGTGCCCACTGCGTGGTCCGTGGAGGCTTAGAGGTGACGATGCCTCCGTGATCCAATGCCACCAAACCCCTTTACACGTGGTTCACTTTGCTTTGTATAGGACTCCTCACTTGTCTGTCTGGTGAACTCCTACACATCCCTCAAGATGCAGTTCTGAAACCCCATCCTGCACGAAGCTTTGCCCCCTGTCCAAGCACAGTACTTCCTGTTAGCATGTCACATGGCAATCCCCTCCAAGCCAGCGGGGGCCTTGCCCTCAGGCACCTTCCATGTCTACATTTCCAGCTCCTAAGACCTCCAGAGGGCACCCAGTAGGTGCTCAAAATACATTTACCCAATGAATGAACATCTGGCTGGCAAAAAACCGAGATGGGTATGTATGTGCTTACATACATCCTGGTAGATTTAAAACATGCATGTCAGATAAGTAAAAAAAATTATTTAAAAAATTAAGACATGGTTTTAAGTACTTTATTTTTTTATTTTTTTTTAAAGATTTTATTTATTTATCTGAGAGAGAGAGAATGAGAGACAGAGAGCATGAGAGGGAGGAGGGTCAGAGGGAGAAGCAGACTCCCTGCCGAGCAGGGAGCCCGATGCGGGACTCGATCCCGGGACTCCAGGATCATGACCTGAGCTGAAGGCAGTCACTTAACCAACTGAGCCACCCAGGTGCCCCATAAGTACTTTATTTTTTAAAAATTAATGTAAAAATATTTAGTTTGGATTTCGTTATAACTCATTTTGAAGTCTAACATGCAGAGTTAAAAGACACAGGAACCCTTAACAAAAAATACCTGCCCCAGGCCCCAGCGCTCTCCCGGTCTCAGTGAACATCTTCCCGGAGGCCCTGCGGCCCACTCTCCAGACAGGGCTCCAGCTACTGACCCCCACGTTGGTGCAGTTCCTGCCCACATGGAGCCTCCCAGACCTTGACTGCTGGCTTACCCTCACGGTACAGGCTGCGTTAGTGTGCAGTTTCTCCTGGACACGCAGTTGCACCCACACCACACACACACGCCTACTCCACACACACCATATGTATGCACAAATGCACACACACACGTACACACAGATACACAGTAGTCCACACACACCATGCACTCACACACATGCTCATGCACACACACCACGCACACAGACAAACACATGCACGCCCCACGGGAATGCCTTGATGGCTGGGCGTCTGCACACCTATCCCTGCAGGCAGACACTGTTGCTGAGCTGGGTCACATGCACATTTTGACGTTTCTGCTGGGACCGCGTCCTGCCCTTGCCGCGTTGCTGAGCACGGCAGAAAACAGCCTCCCCTGGGGGTTTCCGACCTCTACCGTTGGGTCAGGAGAAAACCAGCCCCAGCCCTAAACCCATCCACGTGGAAGACGGGAACTCTTGATGGAGAACACGACCAGGGAGACACGCGACCCCATCCACCTGTGCCTGAGCCTCGCCCACCCCTTCTTCCGAGGGCCTTCCCGCCTCCCGAGAGGCCGGCCTCATCAGGCGAGTAAACACCCACTGGTACTCCTTCCGTGTCCTTGTTTCTGGCTCAGATCCCTTGTGGCCAGACACTCGTGCATTCTTTTTTTTTTTTTTTTAAAGATTTTATTTATTTATTCGAGAGAGAGAGAATGAGAGACAGAGAGCATGAGAGGGAGGAGGGTCAGAGGGAGAAGCAGACCCCCCCGCTGAGCAGGGAGCCCGATGCGGGACTCGATCCCGGGACTCCAGGATCATGACCTGAGCCGAAGGAGTCGCTCAACCGACTGAGCCACCCAGGTGCCCACACTCGTGCATTCTGATCAGATTCTACCTTGTGCTGCTTTGCAGCTTCCGCCCGTGGGTCTTGCCAGCCCCGTTTCGTGGACTCGTGTGTTTGATTTCCGTATCTGTGCTGCGAGCAGAACACACATGTCCCCGGCATCATTGTTCAGAAGCACGACTGTGTCCCGAGACAACGCACCAGCACTGGGTGTGAGACGCCTTTCTATTTCCCTGGGGTAGCACCCAGCGCTTACTCGTGAGCGAGTGGGAAGTATCTCAGACGTGATACAATGTTTAACAAATGTGAGTGCGGCAGGACGCGGGTGGGTGTCCTCGCGGAGCCCAGGTCTGGGAAGCCGGTGGACGTGCTCCTGTGCGTCTGAGTGTACGTGTGTGTGGCTGCAGGTGGGTGTGCGCAGGTGTGTGCTTGGGTGCATGCGTGAGTGTGAACACGTGTGTTCATGTTAGTGGGTCGTGTGCATGAGTGGGTGACATGCATGTCTGTGTCCGTGTGTTGAGTGTGTAGGTCTGTGCACACGCATGTTTGTCTGTGCACAAGTGTCTTGTCCACACGAGTGTGCGTCCTTGTGCTTTCCCTTGGGATGGAGCAGGTGACGGGGTCCTCACTGCCCGGCTGGTGACAGGGCTCTTTCTCGCTCCTTCAGCCCGCACCCCACGGGGAACCCGCGAGGACGTGCTCTGCAGATCTGCCGTGCCGCCCAGAAGCAGCATCTCCTTTCCATCCCGGTCTCTCAGGCTTGCCCGGGCCGCGTGAGGCGTGCACAGAGCCAGGCTCCTGCGGTTTTGCAGGGCTCCTGACACAAGCCCGCTTTGAACCCACGTCTATTTTTATGATGAATCACGTCTTCTTTCTGCACGGCTTCCCCTCTCTGCCTGCAGAGATGCCGTCCCTGGGGGCGCTGGGCTCCCCGCCACACAAGCTTCCCTGTGTGCAGAGCTCAGGCAAACCGGTGAATCCAGGAGGGCACGGTTTACACTGCAAATAACTGCAGGAACACCAGACACGCCCACTGCAGCCATACCATTCATGGAGCTCCAACAGTAAAACGTGCCTTTTGAAGGTGGTCGCGGGAAACATCCCGCGGCTGAACGTCACGCATCAGATGGGACACGGTGCTGTGGGCAAAGCCTGGTCGCAGAATCATGGCATCGGCCTCTCCTCCAGGCCTACATGCTCCCATCGGCATCCTGGACTGCTCTCACGGACTCTGACCAACCATGGGGTTGTGCTGTCCACGGGCAAAGCTCCCAGTCTGCTGACCCCACTGGCTCACTCCTGGCAATCTTCATCACCCTGTGGGATCTGCCATTCGGCCACCTCCTGGAGCCTCGTGTGCTGACCCTCGACCGATCCCAGCTCTCTGTGTTCTGGCCAAGCATTTCCTACCCCAGGACCTTTGCACTGGCCACCTCTTTGAGCATGCTTCCCACATGCACTGAGGTGGCTCACCCCACCTTGACTCGGTGAGTCACCTGCTCGAGAACTCTCAGTGGTTCTCCATGACCCCAGCATGAAGCCCAGCTGCATCCAAGTTCCCAGGGCGGGCTCTGCACCCTTCCCAAAGCCTTGCCCTCAGCTGGCGTGTGTTGGACCCTGGGCATCTCCACATGCGGCCCCCAGGACCCCCTTATGTGGACCGCGCACCTGCCTGATTGGAACCCTCAGGTCTTTGCTAGCCGGGTCCACTATGGAAGGAGCCAGAACCCTGTTTTGTTTAGTGATGTTGATTTCCTCCCAGGAGGAGATGGACAACCACCCGCACACGCACGGATGGATTAACTTCACGGTTGCTTCTAACGCTTCTTGCTACCTGCTTGGCATCTTGTCAGGGTGACGGTGGAAGGTGTCTGGTCCCCAAAACAAGCCCCTGACTCTGGCACAATGTCTGGTCCAGGCAGGAACCCATATTCCATGGGGTTCCTACTAAATGCAATTAAGGCCATGGCGAGAGCTGCACGTACCCACACAATGTCCCCCTTGCACATCCTTAGGGCAGCCCGCCCCCTGCACACCAGCCCCGAAACTGAACAATTCCACCAGCTTGCTGTCCTCCTTCCGACTTTCCTCTCCCGTCACCCTGCGCCCTCCGTCCGAACCCTGAATCATAGACGTGTCAGCAAGGACGTCAGTGCAACCTAGGAATCCGGGAGATGCAGAGGGTGCCCTTTCTCACGTGGGAAACGTCTGAGTTGCGGAATTAAAGTCGATTTAAGATGTTTACCCGTGGGTAGTTCCAATCCGACGAGGAGCTGCTAGGTGCTCAGGGGGCTACAGAGCAGTGTTGGGAACGTGCATCGGGATTTGTAAAGCTTCCGCAGGTCCTCAGGGGAAGTTAAACGCTCAGGGATGTGAATGAGTCAGCGACGGCGGCTGTAACAAGTACCACAGACCTGGTGTCTTAAAGAGCAGACATTTATTCCTCCCAGCCCGGGGGCTGGGAATCTGAGATCCAGGCGGGACCGAGGTGCGTCTCGAACCCACAACGTGATGAGCTTGCACTCCAGGCTGTGGAGCTGCGTTGGGGGGCAGGCACGTGGGGCCGGCGCTCAGCTCCCCTCGTTCCACGGGCCTCCTGTTCTCTGCATCTTGGAAGTTGTAATGAACTTTAATTGCGAGCCCTTTGCAAGCTATGGCTTCAATTTAGTCTCCATCAAAATTAGCTAAAATCCATGGGCTTGATTTATTGCATTAGCAACGGTCCCGCTAAAGGGACGTAATTCCTCCTGAAAATGCCACATGCCGGCGGAACAGGAAGCCAATTAGGGGCCCGCGGATGATATATGGACATTTTAACCAGCAGTTTACTTAATATCCCCATTAAACAAGACTCTTTGCATTAATCATTTCATTCTCCTCCAGTCTATAAGGCCCTTTAATTGCTGCTTAAATGAGCCCTGTGTTTCAGCCCAAATTCAATCTTGGATCGGGAGAGAGAGATCCTTTCCAGGGCTCAGCTGTCCGGCTGCCAAGAGCTGTCAGATACCATCACGTAACTGTTCACATTTCTCATGGTCTCATTGGAGCTCCCTGAGATTGACAGAAATACCGCAGACGTGTGTGTGCGGGTGTGTGTGCGTGTGAGCGGGGAACAGACTGACGTGCGTGCGTGCACGGCGGGGCAGAGAGCAGCCGGGCCGCTCGGCATCCCAGGACCGCCGTCCCCGCCCCGCACCACGTTACTGCATGATGTTACTGTTGCACGAGGAGTAACTCATCTTGCTGAAGAGTACTGAGCCGCTTGTTGGGACCCAGGAGCAAATGTCCGCTGGGTGCTGTCCTGTCCAGCTGTACCTGACCGGCTCGGGTCAGCGAGGCACCTCCCGAGAAAAGACGGGCAGACGTGGTGCAGGATTGACAAAGGCAGCTGGCCTCATGAGGCTCTCCGGGGCCATGGATGGGCCTGCAGTCTTGGGGTGCAACCCAGTCAGCCCCCCAGCTCCAACTCAGACCCCCCTCATCCGGGGAAGCCATGGGGGCTGGCTTTGTGCTGCACCTTGGCCGTGACTGGAGGAGGGTCCTGCGTCTGGACGCTCCCGCTTTCCCCGGGGCCTAGGTCTGGGTGGACCTTCGTCGGGACTTGAGAAATGCAATGGGGTGGGGGCCCGGGAACGCGGTGGCGTCTGAGCAAAGCTCGGGAGGACCCTCTGGAAGCTGGCGGCCGACTCCAAGGGTGGTCCAGGCCTCTTTCCTTGGCCCGAAATTCAAGACGGGAGATACCGCCCTGGAACTCATATATTTTGCTCTCTGTGAAATTTGGCAGAAAGCAAAGGCACCCCCCTCGTCCGCCCCAGGCCTTGGGAATGCACCTCCAGTGTGAATTTGTTGAAATGCATGCCTGTGTGCTGGGGGGGAAGAGCAGGGGGTCTTTGCTGTGGGCTTTGGAGCTTGTTAGGAAGCCGGGGGCCTCGCTGGCTGGCCCCTCGCCCTGCAGGAGGACGGACCCCCGAGACTCCCTGCCCCATCCTTCCTGGACTGGCCTGGCCGGAGCTGACAGGCCTGACCCATGCGGGGAGACCCTGAGCGCGGGGCTGGCTGTGCCGTCTGTGTGGGGCTGGCCCCTCTGAGGGGTGCTGCCCACACGCAGGCTCTTTCCAGCAGGGACGAGAGCCAGAAACAGTCATGTGTGGGCGACCCACTTGGCATTTTGCTCGGTCCATGCACAGGCAAAGGCATAACAGGGGCCTTTCCCAGTTTGGGGGTCACAGTGTGGGGTCATTAATAGCTTTAAACTCAGCAGGCACTTTTGGGGAGATCGGCCGCTGACTTTCCAGGGGGTAGCCCGGGAGAATGCAACCAAATGCACCCGGGAGACAGGGTCGAGCGCCCAGCGCTGTGCCGTGCTCCTCACTTCTCAGCACCTCCGGCCCCGTCCCCAACTCCAGCCTCCGTGGGCGGGGGACACTGCCCCGCATTCATGCTCCCAGACCCCGCGGCCCAGAGGACACCCCACAGACACGTCCCACGGGCGAGGAAGTCCGTTAAGTTGGCATTTGTGGCTGCCCGTGTTCTTCGATTTTTTTTTGGCGCATTCTGTGAACTCTGTTGAAAGAGTAGGTTTATTTCAGGAGAGAATAAATGATACCAAAGCTGGACAGCACCGTGCTTATGGGGAGTTCTGAGCGTCCATAGCATTCGAAGGGAAGACGCTGGGAAACGGAAGGTCAGCGTTAGTCTCGCAGGACCGCTTGCGGAAAGCCTGAGCTGAGCAGATGAGTGGGACTCAGGGTGATAAGCACATTTGCATCTCGACGGCACCCCTCCCTCTGTGCTTCGTTCTTGAGCCCGGCGGAGAATGCCAGAAATTCTTGTCTGCAAACTAGGTCTGACTTTGGGGGAGGCTGCTGTCATTAATTTGCAAGAGCTCGCACGGCCCCTCTAAGCGCGGATGTCCCAGGTAACAGTCTGCTAAAGAAATATAATGAGAGAGCTGTTTCTTGCCCTTATTTTCTCGAAACCAGTGCCTGCAACAGAAAGCAACCTGCCCCTCAGCTGTAAACGTCTGGTTCGCAGTCCTAGTGCATAGATTTGCAATTTTTAAACGGCTGCGTGTGTTTTTCCGAGCCGGTTCACAGACCTCGTGGGTACCTGTTGTGTTTCTGGTTAATGAACGCAGAGATAATTGGGTGGTGGGTCTCCAGATTTCGTGAACCATGATTTGATCAATGGATGTCAGCCGCGAACTGGACGCAAAACAGAACCAAACCAAAGCAAACCCTAAGCAGTTTTGCCGTTATAAAGCTTGACCCTTCTATTTATTATCATTATTATTTTTTTTTCTTTTTGCTTTGCAGAACATGAGAAGAGACGAGGCGACTCTTTCTGGGCTCGGAGGCATGTGCTTTAGCTGTGACTTGTCTCCTGGGGATGAGAAATGCCGGCCACCTGTTTGAAGGCTCCCCCCATCCCCCAACGCTCACCAGGCGCCACCCTGAGGTCCCGCCAGCGATCCTTCTAGATGTACAACTGGTGGGGGGGGGGAATGCCAGGAGATCCCGTGGTGACTCTGCAAGCCCCGGGGACCCAAGTTGTATGGGCAGAAACGCTCGGATGTTGGTGGTGCTTGGATGGTGTGGTTTTCCCAAATCCAGGATTTACTGGAGAGAATCCGGAGAGAACGTGGCCCCTGGCTGGGCTTCGGCCACTAAGAAACCCCCTTCTCTTCATGCAAACACTCTCGGGTCCCGCTCGTAAGTGGGGGCCCAGGGCTCCTTGGTGATGGTGGAGGGAGCTCTGCATTCTCTCTCTCTCTCAGAGATGCTCCTCCAAACGGTCCAGATGCCCATCTACAGACAGATGCATAAACACAAAGGGGTCCTTGCAGGCAGGGGAATGTTATTTGGCAGTGAAAAGGAAAGGAAGCTCTGACACCTGCCACCCTGTGGTCGGACCTTGAACACAGGATGCTCTGTGACAGAAGCCAGACAGCAGGACCGCACTGTGTGTGACCCCATTTACAGGAATGGTGCCGAGCAGGTAGGTCCGTGGACGCAGGAAGCGCATTCGTGGTCACCAGGGGCTGGGCGAGGGCATGGGGACCGGCTCTCCTCTCGTGGGATGAGGATGTTCTGGAACCAGACAGAGGGGCTGGCTCCACCGTGAGTGCTGAGGACCCCGGATGGACAGAGGTCAGCACACTCTGGATGGTCAGTGCATTCCAGTGGCCGCTCCCTGCCCCCCCCCTCAGATCTCTGGAAGAATTTCCCTGGAACTGCTTTAGGTAAGTTGTGAGAGACAGACAGGTAAGGAGGTAGTGCAACCCCAAGTTAAACAAGCCAGTGTTAACCAGTTCACTGAAAGGTGAACTCGCCGGGCCCCGGTGGAATGTTCTGGAAGCCGGTAGCAGGGACAGGTGCACAGTTTGTGATGACGCGGATGCCACGAATCACCCGCTTGAGGTGGGGAGCCATGCGTGGTTTGCCGCAGCCTGGGGACCTGGGGAGGTTCTTGGTGCGCACGCGCGCTGCACGCTGGAGGGGCTGTTTCCATTCGGGGCAGGGGGCGCACGGGCTGGGTGCCTGGGGTGCTGAGGGATGGAGGAGCCCGCAGGTCCGGCGAGAGACAGAACGGGGTGCACGTGCGGGTGTGCGGACGGGCTCCCGCCGCAGCTGCCATTGGGTGCTGGTGATTTGGGGGCCGTGCCTTGGTCAGGGCTGGACGCGTGGCCTTGGTGGAGAGGGGGCTTCATCCGAAGGTGCGTATTCGGGAGGAAACAGGAGACTGTTCCTGCGCAGAGCGCACCCCGGTGGCGGTGTGCAGACTACTCCAGTCGCACCTGGGCGCTGGGCTGCAGGGAATGGACGGTCCCCCCTTAGCCACGTCCACCAAGTCCCTCTGGCCATGTAGCGCCACAGAGGCTCGGGTTTGGGGAACTAGCCCGTGGGCATCGTTCCTAGACCCGGGCTGGGCGCCCCCTCCGAGTCGGCAGCATGTCCGCCTCACAGAAGGCAGTGGGGGAGGGGAACCGGATTCTCTGTTCTCCACGAACCAATGCTGTTTAGCACACGGTGCTCTTGGGAACATTTCGTCCAATGAGCCGTGTAAACTGCGTGCTAGGCACCCGTTATGGCGCCTTTCCGGCCCACGTGAATGACGGTCTCTGGAGTGTGCAGTGGACAACCTGGGCAACTGTGCATGGCAGCCTTTTTTCAGCCGCAGCTTGCTGCCCTCTTGGGACAGAGACACCACTTGGAACGCACGTTGGACACGCAGTTCCTTGCCTTCTAGCATGAGCTTAAAACCGTGCAAGCCTCCAGTTTTCCTAATCAGTATTTTTGAGACATTGATGGCCAGCGTTAACACTCCCAAAGCCTTTCCTTTCGTTTACGGCACGTCGACATCCACACGTTTATCTGACTTTGGATTCAGACGGGGGCCAAAGGTTTGGGCAATTGGCCAAACATGTTAACTGTTCACGGTCCCTCCCCTCCCCCCGATTCCTGGACAGGGCTGGAGGGAACGGCAGAAACGCATTTGGTTCTCTCGATATTTGAACTGCGGGGTTTCTGGAAGTGGGGGGTTCCCGAGCTTGGAGGCATCCAGTCCGCCGAGCTGAAGAACGCTCTGTTCCCCCAGCGGCTGCCTGGCAGGACCTACGTGCGTGCTCAGCGCAAGCATCGCGCGCGCCCTTACCGCCTGCCCTGGGTCCCCTGCGCGCGCGCACCCTTCCCCGGCTGGACGTCGACCCTCCCACTTGTCCACATCAGATGGAAGCGTGGGAGGCCTATTTCCACTAAGCAGCGCAGAAAGGAAAACGTCCCGGGGACGCAGCACCTAAAAATTCATCCATCCCCTGAGTGGCGTGCAGCTCCCTGGAGCTGCGTCCCGAAGTCCTGCAAAGGAAACCGAGCGAGGAGCAAGAGTGTGCATTGCGCTCGACGTGCGGCCGCTGAGGTCGCCAAGCCCCCAGAAGCGTCGTCACTCCTACACCTGGCCCTACAGGGTGCCTATAAATCCCCCTGCGTAATGCACCTGCTGGTCCAATACCGCACGTCCACTTGAGAGCTGACTCCTCCAACACACGAGTCGTTTTGTCCCCCAAAATAAATAAGTAAAATAAAATAACTTAAAGATATATTCAATTACCGTTTTTTAAAAGGCAGCCACGCCATGCCCTTGACAGCTAAATAAATGGATTTTATTAAGCCGGTGATTACAGGCCGTGATTATTTAGTATTCCTGTTTTATTATGTCGTCGGGGTCTGCAGGGAGTTGGGAGTCTCTCTTCTTCATTTCCAACATTGATTCCTGCATTACACGGCTACATTGAATAATTAATATAGTTCCTATGATGGATGGCTCGCACGGCCCGGATATTAGGTTATCAATCACGACCCACTTGTTGTAATGTAATCATATTGAAAACGTGTCAGAAGCTGTTTATCCCGGGATGACGAGGGGCGTGCGGCGCTCTGGCAGGTGCGTGCGCTCCGGCCACCGCGGGAGAGCCGGGAGAGGCGCGCGCGCTCTGGCAGCCCGAGCACCGTCCGGACGCAGGCGAGCGCCTCGCGGCCGCTCCGGCCACTCCCGGGCCTGGCGTGAAAGGCAATTACCGTCCGCAGCGCGCGCGCGGGAAAGGGGCTTTTTCATCTCCGTCGAAGGTGTCGGGCGGTGGGAAGGCTCTGCTGGCTCCCGGGGACAGCCGGTCCTTGGGGGCTGGGAACGCGCGCTCTGAGCACGTGTGGGCGGTGGGCCCCGGTTGGCTTTCCCGAAGAGCTCGCTGTGGTGTCAGGTGGCACGAGGGTGCGTATTCTGTTTGCCTTGTTCCCCGCTTGTAAGTTAGGGAGCAAAGTGGCCATGCGGCCCCTGGCCCTTTGCGCCTGCCCCTGGGGGCTCTGCGTGTGTGCACACGTTTTAGAGTCGCGCCATTCACGGCCTGCCTTTCCAGCAGATCCTGTGTGGGATCCTGCGGGGCCAAGGATCAGCTCCCCGAGACGACACCCGCGTGGTCACCAACCGGGAAGTGTGCCACACGACCTTCTTGGGTCTCTGGTGGGTCTCGTTTCTCTTGTGTCTGGAGGCGAACCTGCGTGCAGACCTTGCAGTTCCCTTCTCCAGCTCCTGAGGGAACTCTGGTTTCTCAGTGTCTTCTTGGAGGGACACTGATCCCATCCCCAGCTCCCACTCCGTGGCCTCATCTGACCCTAAGGACAACTGCCCCTTGAATTCCTCAGCTCTGAACTGCTGGGTCCGTTTGGACACCGATTTCCCCCTTTTCCCCCCATAAATACGGGACAGTCCTGTAAATGCAGTTTCTCTTCCTTACGATTTTCTTAATCACGTGTTCTCCTTTCCAGCATACTTTGTTGTAAGGATACAACATATGATACACAGAACATACAGAATATGTGTGCATCCGCTGTTCAAGGCGTGGGTAAGGCTTCTGGCCAACGCTGGGCTGTTCGTCGTTCAGCATTCATGCATTTTGGAGTTTGTGTGTTTGGGGGGGTGGTCAGCACCCCAATGCCCCGTCCTTCAAGGGGCAGCTGTACCTCTCAAAGGCCCCACCTGCAAATGCCAACTGTCAGGGTCAGGGAGTCCACACATCCTTGTGGGGGCTCACGACCTTTCAGCCCGTAGCGGTGATGTTGGGATTCCACGTGCTTCGAGAATGCACAAGGCAGGCAGGTTGGGAGAGGGCGTGGTGTGCAGGTGGGGGTGTGCTGGGGGGGCACTAGGAGGCAAATGCTTGGGGCAGGGGGTGCAGATAAGGTCGTGGTGGGGTCTGGGGCACCTTCCCTGGGCGGCTCTAGCGGATGAGTCCAGTCGGGGCCCTTAAGACCCCAGGAATTCATCCTCTCCCGGTTCTGGAGACCAGGCGTCTGTGATCCAGGTAGGGCAGGGAGGCCCACATGGAGGCTCCAGGCCCAGACGGGGTGGGGGTGGGGGAGTCCGGTGCAGGCTCCTCTCCAGGCCCTGCTGTCTGCTGCAATCCTTGGGGTCCCTCGGCTTGTGACCACATCACCCCAACCTCAACCTGAATCTTCACGTGGCTTGTCCGCTGGGTGTCCAAATTTCTCTTTTCTTATATAGGGACACTTGTCATTGGATGGAGGCCTCCTTCCTTCCCCGATCCAGGATGACCTCACATCAGTCCCTAGTTCCATCTGCAAAACCCCCTGTTTCCACAAAAGGTCACGTTCTCCAGTTCCAGGTGGGCATGTCTTTCACTGCAGTCCCCATGATGGGAGGTCCCCACCCACCCCATGGAGTGTGCCAAGTCTTTCTGGGGGCATGTCCACAGTGAGAGTTTTCGGCAAGAAACGGCACTGAGCTTTGCCCTGCCCTGCTCCTTCGTTTCTCCTGACTCTGCACAGCTGAGCTTCGAGGAGGCTGGGGTGGCACTCGGCAGCTCCACGGCCTCACTCCCATTCTAGCCTGACCCCCAATTGGGTCCCATGTCCCCCATGACCCCCTGGCACCAAACCCACTGGGCGTTTCTTCTTTGCTTCCCTCACGTAGGTCTTAGTGGTCCTGGACTCCGTGGAACCCCGCCCCCTGAGACCCCACGGTCCACTTTGCCCTTCTGCATCTCTTGGGTGAGACCCTCCATCCCCTCCTCCCCTTACCAGGGCGTCTCTGTGGCCCACAGAGACTGTTTGAGCTTCTCGCTTGGGGGCAGCCCCAACCTCCTTCCTGCTCAGGTGCACACTGCCCCCAGCCCTGAGGACACTGCACTCCCCCTCCCTTTATCCCCAGCCTGCCTGGCCTGCCTTTTTGGTTTGCCCCTGGAACAGCAGGTGCCACCTACCATGGGATGTAGCTCCCAATTGTTTGTCTGCAGGACTGCAAGAGGATGGTGACGCCACAGTGGGGGCCTCCTGGGTGGTGGCACTGGGTTCCAGCTGGCCTCGGAAGCCAACAGGACCAGCCCCTGCGGCTCACGGTGCATTCCGGAATGGGAGACCTAAGTGCAGCCCGGCTCCTCAGAGGCTCCTGTCACCTCCACCTCCAATGAGGGTCTTGGAGCCTGGACACAGGGAGGAGGCAGATGTGGGTCCAGGATGGCACCACCAACACCAACCGGCTTCTGCATGGGCCAACGTCGCTCTCCTTGGGGTGCGCCATCAGCCCGCCGCTCAGGTGGCTCTATGCTTCCTGCACTCTGGTGCACCCTGCAGTCCTCGCTGGTTGGTGCAGATGGCATGCACGGGCACGGAGGACCCGGAGACCACGGGGGCTCTGCCAGGGTCACCAGCTCCAGACTGAACGGCCCTCCTGCTGACTTGCAGGTCCTTGGGGACCCGGGGGCGTTTTACATGCTCCCACCCCCTGTGACTTGCGTTGAAGCCCCGGGGGGCCCAATCGTGCCTCCCCAAGTGCACGGACTTCTGTCCACTCGACCCACCTCCCTCTGCTCCTCTTACTCCTGCTGAGCTGCTCTGAACTCCTCACTCATCCCAGCTTCCACACACGTGGCCCATTCCAGATGAGGTGAGGTTTCACGTCCTTTTCAGGGCTTTGCCGTGAGCTGGCAGCCATGGAAATGCACCTTCTGCCTGCAGGGTGTGCGGGAGGCCCCTTGGAGAGACCCATACCTTCCCAGGTCCATTGTCCTACCCTGCCGTGGAGGGTGAGGACACGCATGGGTCCCCAACTCACTCTGGGCATATGTTACTCATTGGGCATTTGTATTTCTTGTGTATTAAAACACCCGGATCAGGGGTACCCTTCAGTTGGCTGCTCCAATGAGCGGTGGGAAGGATAAGGAACAGGTTTGAGGTGAAAAGAACACATGCGTGCACACAGGCACACATACACACATTTATACATGCACACGCACCAACAGCCAGACATGTACACATGCAAGCACAAAACACACATGCACATGTGTATGCACACACGTGTGCCAACAGGTGCACACACAGACACATGTGCATACATGTACGCACAAATCAACAGTTGCACACATGTGCACACACAAGCACACACAGGCACACCTGTATGCACACACATCCCAACGTGGATGCATGTACATGCACACTACACCAAGAGCTGCACACACGTGTGCACGCAAGCACACACAGGCACACAGGCACACATGTATGCATGCACACGCACCAACAGTCAGACATGTACACATGCAAGCACAAAAACACACATGCACACATGTGTGCATGCACTAACGGTCGCACACATGTGCACATACAAGCACACAATGTACATGCATGCACACACATGCACCAACAACCACACACACAAGCACACATGCACACCTGTATGCACACACACCAACAGTTGCACACATGTGCACACATATGCATGCACACACAGAGCACACCAAGATTTGGACGCATGCAGACACAAGCACACAGGCGGACACAAGCGCACACACATACACACACATTTGCACACACGTAAGCATGCACGCACGTGCACACGCAAACACACAGGTGGACACACATGCACGCACTCACATGCACACGCACATTTGCACACACGGGCACACGCAAGCACACATGCCTGCACGCACATGCACATTTGCGTGCCCGTGCACACGCAAGCACACACGCCGACACGTGCACACACACGTGAGCGTGTTGGCGCTGCGGGGGTGCAGAGCGTGTGAGAGGCGCTGGTTGTGGTGAAGCACTTTCAGCCCGCAAGGTCACTTGTGGCAATCATCTGCTCATTAGACGTGTAATCCATCACTCAAGTAATGGCAATTTAGGGCCGGAGTTTAATGCGGGTTGGTTTAATCCTGAGCAGCTTGTCAACTGCATAATTCACAAGGGATTGTGGGTATGCATGATTTAGCAGGCGACCCCTGACCTCCGCGGAGTAAGGAGCCTGCCTTCCAGGCAAAATTAAGAGGGACAATGAGGCAGACCCACTCACGCACAATTATTATGCTTAACAGCCCGACTGTCATTTTAGGAAGGAAAGGTGGCAGAAAGGGGAAAAGAAGGAAAAAAAAGAGATGGAAAGAAAGAAACGCTAGAGCATCCAGAATAATGAAGGATTAGCATTCGCGGCGGCAGATCTGGCTTTGGGAAGAACACAGTAAATCACAGCCTTGTCACTGAAGGGCCACCCGACACCAAAGTGTTTGTGTTTACTTAGCGGACTCCTGGCTTTTCTGGTAATTTCCGGGCGGGAACAAAGGAGGAGGTCTCTGGCAGCCAGGGTGCCTGGAGTCCGGCCGGTGGGAGGCCCTCTCCCCACCTCCTGCTGCAGCCGCCCCCCCCCCCCCCCCCCCCCCCCCCCCCCCCCCCCCCCCCCCCCCCCGCCGCCCCACGGCCCTGGCCTGCCCGCGAGCCGGGCACTGACCCATGATTGTCACAGGTGAGCAGAATGAGTTAGGAAAGTCTGCATTCCTGTCAAGCAGGTAGACGATTTTCCCCGAGGCACTAATTCATCTGGAAGCAAGAGCAGAGTGCCCTGGACGGGGTTGCCGGGCCCACCCCAGATGTGCTGGGACTTAAACGCGGGGTTTGATTTGCCCATCATTATGAATGTAGCGTGGTATCATATTTTATTTCCACCTGCTGGGATGCTCCAAGCGGGCTCCCCCTCTCAAGAGGGGCTGGGGGCTCCGGAGGGGGGGCAGCCCTGCGCTTCGGGTAATAAAACTCCCCTCTGGTTTGTTACGATTTAAAATTAACCTTGACTCCGAAGAAGAAAAGTATCTGGTGATGAATCTGCAACCTGGGCTTGTGGTGCTGTGGAGGGGGTCCGGGTGGACTTACCTGGGTGACAAGGTTGGGGGTGAGCAGTCGGTCCCACAAGGCTTCCTGGGTGTGTCCAGCCCTTGCTGAGGCCGCACGGAGCCAGGGTTGGGGGTTTGGGGCCACAGGGAGAAGAACACGGCTGCATCCAGCTGGCTTCCGGGGTCCCTGCCACAGCCGCCTGTGGGGTGAGCCCATCCCAAGTTGGGGCTCCGTGATGTTTAATGTGTGCTTTGATTTCAGGGAGCAAACAGGGGAGGGTTACCTGGTGGTGGGTCTCAAGGGCTGGGTCCCCACCAAGCCCAAGGGATCCGTCTTCCCGGCAGAGAGGAGGGAGGTGACTCGTGTGTCACCCCACGCTGCCAGGAGCGGACACCATTCTGCTTAGGTCCCTGCCTCTGCCTGGTGTGGGGAAGAAAAACAGGGCGCCGTGGCCCTACAAGGCCCTGTGCATGTGTGGACCCCCTCCCACTGTGCAGCCACCAGCCCCCCAGGAGCCACAAGAACCACGTGGACCACCTTGCTCTTTGAGCCAGAGGGTGCGGGTGAGCAGGTAGACCAGTGGCACCTTGCCTGGCGGAGTGTAGGTCTGCACAGGTGAGCCTTCTGGGTTTGGGCGGGGTCCACGGGGAGCCGGAGGTGGGGGCCCCAGGACCCTGAGTTTGAATCCTAGCCCTGCCACTTATGGGGGACATGTGACCTGGCATATCTGCCTCAGTTTCCCCACCTGTGTCTTCCTCTCAGTGGTGCAGGAAAATGGGACAGGTTAGCGATGAACTACGTTAAACATGAGTTGGATTAATAGTGGGCTAGGTTAGCGATGAACTAGGTTAAACATGGGTTAGGTTAACGACGGGCTAGATGAGTGATAAGCTAGGTTGAATGTGGGTTGGGATAATGGTGGGCTAGGTTAGTGATGAACTAGATTAATGATGGGTTGTGTTAATGATGAACTAGGTTAGTGAAAAACTAGGTTAAATAGGGATTGGGATAACGATGGGGTAGGTTAGTAATGAGCTAGGTTAATGATGGGTCGTGTTAACAATGAACGAGGTTAGTGATAAACTAAGTTAAATGTGGGTTGGGTTAATGGTGAGCCAGGTTAGTGATGAACTAGGTTAGTGATGGGTCATGTTAACAATGAACTAGGTTAGTAATAAACTAAGTTAAATGTGGGTTGGGTTAATGATGGGCTTGGTTAGTGATGAACTAGGTTAATTATGGGTTGGGTTAATGGTGGGCCAGATTAGTGATGAACTAGGTTAATGATGGGTTGGGTTAATGATGGGCTGATTAGTGATAAGCTAGGTTAATGATGGGTTGTGTTAATGATGAACTAGGTTAGAGAAAAACTAGGTTAAATGTGGATTGGGATAACGATGGGGTACGTTAGTAATGAGCTAGGTTAATGATGGGTCGTGTTAACAATGAACTAGGTTAGTGATAAACTAAGTTAAATGCGGGTTGGGTTAATGGTGAGCTAGGTTAGTGATGAACTAGGTTAATGATGGGTTATGTTAACAATGGGCCAGGTTAGTGATGAACTAGATTAATGATGGGTTGTGTTAACAATGAACTGGGTTAGTGAAAAGCTAGGTTAAATGTGGGTTGGGTTAACGATGTGCTAGGTTAACGATGTATGAGTTTACCAAGGTTAGTATTCAGGTGGTGGGCCGTTGAGCGTTCAGTGGAGGCCGGGAGCCCTGTGCTGTGTGGGGCCCTTCGTGCTGGTGGGGACGAGGGGACTGTCCTGCCTCGGGCTCCAGGCTGCAGAAGGCAGCTGGGGTTTGCAAGGACGTGACCAGATCTCAGTCACCCTGCGCTCCCCATCCACGGTGTCCCCGAGCACTGAGGACCGAGGCCGCCCCCACCTTCCCTCGATCCCTTCCTGTGATTCTCCAGAAAGGGGCACAACCTCACCCCAGGGACTGGGCTCTGATGACCAGTCGGGACGCCACAAATAAGGCAAGGTTGGATAACTGCCCCCGAGGCCAGGTCGCTTTAAGATGGGAAAATCCTCATCCTCTTAACTGCGGTTTATTTTGGCCGCTGTTTCCAAGGAAATTTTCAAATAAAACTGTGTGAGGAAAAGAAAGAACTCAGTCCTCATGGCAAGTTCCGGATCTGCTCAACCACACGGAGACATGTTCTCCTCGGTTCGTGGCTCTGCCCTAATTTTCAGCCCAAAGTGCGCGTTTTCTGCACAACACGCGTGGGATGATACCATAGATTTAGCTGTTAGTTTTGCCTGGAAATGCCCAAGGATGGCCACGGCCACGTTTTGAGGGCGGCAGGAGATGCATGGGCAAATATTTCCTGGTAGTAGATGGCGGCACAGAATGACTCCCTGTTTGCTCACGGCTGTATGTTGTGGACACCTGATAGGTGTTTGTGTACCTGAATCTGACACGATGCCCTTCCCAGCGTCGCTTAATGCCCGTGAGCACCCAATTCTCGTCCTTTCAGATGGTTTGTGTTCATCCTTTGAGTCTGGGGCTCTGTCTCCCCATCAGGCATACCCACCATGTGGATGACTCCACGCAGGGCTAGGAAGGGCACCAGCAACCAAATTGATGGCAGTCCCGGCAGCAGACCCCCTTCGCTGTGATCTCTGGGGAACATTAAACCAAGGAACCTGTAGGAGTGTCCTGGGTTTGCCGTAACAAGGATCCCATGCTGGCTGGCTTCCAACAACGAGAACTCCTCCCCCTACCCAGCTCTGGAGACCAGACGTCTGAGATCCAGGCGGGGCAGGGCTGTGCTCCCTCCCGAAGCTCCAGGGGAGGCTCCTTCCTGCCTCTTCCAGCTTCTGGGGCTCCTGGGCGTCCCTGGGTTTGTGGCCACGTCCCTCCCATCTCTGCCTCTGTCCTCATGTAGTTTCTCCTCTGTGTCTCCTCTTCTTTCTCTTACAAGGACACCTGTCCTTGGATTTAGGGCCACCCTGATCCAGGATGAGCTCATCTCAGAGCCTTCACTTCATCACATCTGCAAAGACCCAGTCCCCAGAAAGGTCCTGTTCACATGTTTGAGATAGACGTACCTTTTGGGGACAGGACTCATCCCACTGAGGTTTCTCTCAGCAGCCTGGTATCCGTGCCTCCATTTACCCTAAAGCCCCAAGGCAGATGAGAGGTCCTATCCTTACCTGTCCCCACTGGGAACTTGGGGCCTCATGACCCGGGATGGGGGCTGCTGCTCAGAGCATTTACTGCCCCCCTTACAGTGGGGACCCCACACCATGTTTCTGGTCCCCTTTCCCCTTCTGTGGATGCCCCCACAGGGGCCACAGGGGCCCAAGTCAGCTCCCTGCCCCTCCCTGCAGACTACTGAGAATAACTAGTCCCAAGAGGAGCCCACGGGGCGGGGGCAGGGGGGACCCTCACCTGGGCTCCTGACCGTGAGCTGATGCTTATTCTTCTTCTATTTTCCCCCCAATTTCTTTTTTTTTCCCCGTTTATTGCAATAAGAACACTTAACGTGGGATCTACCCTGTGAACGGCCATTGACTTGCCCGGGACGGTCTTGCTATCTGCAGGCACCATGCTGCCCCGCACATCTCCAGACAGGTGCATGTGGCCTATGTGAAGCTTTGTTCCCCCAGAACGGCGACTGCTCATCCCCCAGCACAGCTCCTGCTGAGCACCGGCCTCCTCTGTGTCTCCAGGGATTACGGGACTCTGGGGTCTCATACCCGAGGAATCACACAGCCTTTGTCCTTCTGCCTTAGCCTCGTGCACCGAGCACCTGCTCCTCAAGGTCCATCCACAACCTTGCAGGATCTCCATCCTGTTTAAGGCTGAGTAATGTTCCAAGTGCATGTGCACCACACACCTTTACCCATTGATGTATCAAGTGCATGGAATTCCCCTGTCAGCCGGGCCCTCGACAAGCCCCCTCCACCCTTCCTCCTCACTTTGTAAAACCCGTCCTATTTTAAAACGAGCCACCCCCTCCCCCTCCTTAGCAGGTGCGTTCATGCTTTTGAAGAACCAGGTATGGGGTCCAAGCTGATGTCCCCTGGGTCCCCTGGTACAGCCTTTCCCGAGGTGGGTCCGTTCTGCCTCTGCATTTCCCCGCCGGCCCCTCTAGCCGTACGTTTGACTTTAAGGGATGTCTGTGTGTGTGATTTGCGGCCAACCCTCCGTACTTGATGCTGTTTCTAATTATTCTCCTGCTGATTTTTCATCGAGGCATTTGCCTGTCTTTGGTGAAATTTCATCCCTGCCCCAAGTGGGAGTCGCCGTGGGGGTGGAATGCACCTTCCCTTCCCGGCCTCCCCGGAGGAAGAAAGGGGACCTGGGACGGTCTCCCCAGACTCATTTTTCAACGGCATGAAATCATGGTGTGCTCTCTGATTACAGAAGTGTCTTAATGCCCGCTAATAATCCATTAATTATGACGGATGGCCCATTTCCTGGGTATGACTGGTGGAGAACTATCATTCATTCTGGTCTCTCGTGGTTGGTCCTTTTCAGCTTTGAGCCTGGGCATTTGCTCAACAATGGATTCCTGCCATCTTAGGAAGAGCGAGGGTGAACTTCTCAAAAAAAAAAAGGGACGGCGCCAGAACACCCCGTGTGGACCCTCCCATGTCCCCCTCCCGAAGAGCACGGTCATTCAGCTTTCTAACAGCGTAGACAAGTTTCTCCTGTTTGTAAACTTCCCGTAATGGGAACACGGTTTCCCGTAATGGGAACACGGTTTCCCGTCTGGCTCCTTTCCGGGAACACCGTGTTCTGAGATTTGCCCGCGATGCACGAGGCTGCGCTTGTGGGTTCCCGAGCCCTGTGGGCTTCCTTTCTGCACAGGATCAGGTTGTTTGCGGTTAATGTACAAATTGACGTATATACCTGTTCTGTGGGGAATATGCCCAGGAGTGCAATGTGCATGTCTTTGCCTCTTTCTTAAATAGTGGTAAATTCACCTAATAATCAGACTTACACGTATTTGGCTTTCAGCCCATTTGCAACGTTATGCAAACGCTACCTCTCTCCGGTTCTAGAACGTTCTCATCCGCGTTAGCAGTCCCTCCCCACCTGCCTCTGCAGCCCGTGGCAACCGCCAATCTGGGGGTATTTGCCCAAAGTAAATGAAAACACCACGTCCGCGTGACCACGCTCACGGCAGCCCGGACAAGGAAGCCATCCGCATGTCCGTGGGCGGGTCGATGGATAAAGGAATTTTTCCTAGATTTTCAGGTCCTGAGGGCTGTGTTTGCAGAGGAAGAGAATATGCTCCCCCTCCTGCTTGTATTTGTACGGGATGATGGTCGTCAGTTCGCCGAGTGTGGTGCTCATTTCGTGGTCCGTGAGGCCGTCGTGCAGAGCGCTGGCCGGACCTGCAGGGAGGCCAAGCTGCTCTATGTCAGTAAAACGGGGGAGGCACAATGCCACACAGAGGCCGCCGCGTGGATATCGTGTTAGAGGCGGCAGGAAGCCAGCGTTCCGTGCAGCTACGTGGGGACCCGCGTCCCCCGCCCCCTGCGTTCTCACCAGCAAAGCGGCTGATCTGCAGAATCCCCACGCCTGGCGGTGTGTTTGCGGTTTGGGGCCCGCGGATGCCCGATGCTCTGCTCCTGGGGGACGGGCGGCATCTTCCTGGGTATAGCGCTGCAGAGAGGCTCCCAGGGCCTCCCAAGTTGGGGAGGGAACGTTCTGGATTGAGGCCTTGCCAGGAGCATGTTGAGCCATTGAAGGGATTTGCATGCGTCTGAAAGGCACAGGAGAAGAAATTCTAAGTAACAGGGTAGCGAGGGCGTCTCTTTGCTTGCTCACGCCTGCAGAGCTCAGCCTCTCGGGTTTGGGGACACCTGTCCTTGCAGGGGTGCAGCTGAGTGTTTGGGATCTCAGCCTGAGCTCTCTGTTTCCTGTGGTCTGGGCCCCTGCCAGCCCATTGGATGTTTCAGAAGCTCCCCAGGTGACCTCCCCAGCCGAGGTCCCCTGGACTCCAGGAATCGGCCGCGTGGGGGGCAGTGACAGAGGTCAGGGGAGCACTGGTCTTGTCAGGTGGGGGCTCTAGTCACGATCCCAGGCAGTGGCCCGCGTGTGGGGGTGCAGGAAAAAAATGTCCAGGAGCTGGAAAGCAGGCCCAGGTATTCCTGGGCCACCGTGGGGGGGCTGCCAGGTCAAGGGTCTGCGGGAATGCGGATGCTTCAGGGGCCTGCGTGCGGGTGACCCTTGCTGCTGAGCAGCGACTTTGCCGCTCTGCAGGGGTGGGGCTGAGCAGGAGCCAGCCCATAGGGATGCAAATGACCCCGGACATAGAGATGCAGACGAGCGTCCTGCCCTGGGGCAGGGGCCTTGGGCCCATCTTCCTCTGTAGTGCTCGGAGGGCTGTGAGCAAGGCACGCATAGATGTGTGTATGTGCACTGTGTGTGCGAGTGTCCATGTGTGTGGCCATGTACTGTGTGTGAGCTTAAGCAAGGACCCTGTCAAAAAGGGACAGTTATGAGGATGCTCACCTGGCCGTGGCCAATGGGAGCTGCCGGCGAGCTAGGAGCCCCCCCGGGGGGGGTGCTGTGAACCGGGGTGGGGGCGTGCTCACCAGGGATGCTAGGCAGCACTTCCAAACCGTGAACCGCACAGACATATGCTCCAGGGTGCTTGCTTGGAGCATCGTGCCCGTGGACACGTGTGATGGGCAGAGGATGAGTTTGTCACCCATCACCCTGCATCACTCAGTAGACCTGCCTTCCTAATTTTTGTCAACCCGCAGGGAGTAAAATACTCGCATTCTAATGTGCATTTCTCTGGTTATTAGCCAGTTGGGGTATCTCTTCGTATGTTTTGTGTCCATCCCCATCATGTGACCTCTGTGTTCGTATCTTATACCCATTCTCCTTCATGGGGCTTTATTTTCCGTGGGGATCTACACGTTCTAGAAATAAGTGTTAGTGGTTTTTTATCTTCTATTGGTTTTTATTTTTTATTATTTTATTTATATTTAAACCTTTTTGAATTTAAATTCGACTTAGTTAACGTACAGTGTACTCTTAGTTTCCGTGGTTTTAAACCTGGCAAGCATCACCCCTGAGGCTCTCCCATCTCTGCTAACCTGGATTACGGTGCCCTTTGCTGAACACGGTGCCTTCCTTTGGATGCAGTTGGACTAATCAATTTTCACCTTCTGGCTTGTGTTACGGGGTCTTGCTTTGGATGGTCTTCTGCCCGCCCAGGTCACAAAGCATCCTCTCACACTTCCTTCTAGAGGTCTCTAGTTTTTGTCTTCTTTGTTATAATAAATTCTTTCCATCACCTAGAACATGCATTCTCAGAAGGGATGATACCACCTCTCAGGGGCGGAAATTGGTTCTTGGGGGTGATGAGAACATTTTACTGTTTTCACAAATGGAGTCCAGATGCATGGACACTATTTACAGGTATACGGTATGTCTGTGATGCTAAACTTTTGTGGGGGTGATTAGGGGAAAATGGCGGAGGAAAGGGAAGAAATGGCAGAGAACACCTTTGGCCAACGGTAGGCGGTGGGGATGCAGAGTCTAGGCACCACCCAGGCCCAGCTGCATTGTCCCACGACCTGCATGATGAGGGGAGAAGTGCTGGTCTATAGGGTCCTGGTTGGGGCTGAGTATTAGATGCCCAGCTCAGGGACCACCGGGCCAGTGGACCTCTACTTCTACTGCCTTCAAGGGCTCCCTGTCTTAAACGCCTGGGGGTCCCTTCATCAGGGGACAGTTTTCTTTCTCAAATAGGACAAGGTGCCCAGGGAACCCTGTGGAGGATCAACCATTGGCATCTCGGTTCCAATGGGGAAGGTTTGCAATCAGCTGACGAGGCTCCCTGTGTTGCCCGGCGCCATCCCGAAGGGGGTCCTGTATCAGTGGTGAAGACTCTGCCCTCAGTTGAAGCCGGTGTCCATCCAACCTGAGGTGGGAAGGACCGCCCAGCATTGACGTTTGGAACCGGGTGGGACTTTGTCTTTGAGAGAAATCCGGGCTTCCAGACGGCATAGCCGAGTCCACGTGAACACATCCCGAGCTCCCTCGGGACCAGGATGCGGTGCTGGGCAGGTGGTGTTCTGTCTGCAGGGTGCTTGGAGGACATAGGATGGAATGATGCCAGAGGGGTGCCTATGTTTGCTCGACCTCACCCGCTGTTTGCGGTTATTGCTGGACCCCAGATGTGCGCGGCAGCAAGCAGTGACCCATCGGGACGGGGACGCCTGTAAACAAAGGGTGCACCATTCGGGCATCATTGCAAAGTGCTCTGCCTGCCGTGAAACAAACAGGAAGCTGCCTCCTCATTGTGAGCATTCATGGATATGTGTGTTGTAGACATACGGTTATACCGTACTTGGAAATGTATGTAACCTATGTATATAAATACAGATCTGTTTAGTGTAACAATTTATATGTGGCAACTATGTACATAAATATAGATATGTTTAGTAACAATTTATATGTGGCAACTATGTA
>NW_023270649.1:307203-307723 GCF_011800145.1 Mirounga leonina
TATGTATATAAATATAGATATGTTTAGTAACAATTTATATGTGGCAATTATGTATATAAATATAGATATGTTTAGTAACAATTTATTTGTGGCAACTATGCATATAAATATAGATATGTTTAGTAACAATTTATATGTGGCAACTATGTATATAAATATAGATCTATTTAATATATCAATTTATATGTGGCAATTATGTATATAAATATAGATATGTTGGGGCGCCTGGGTGGCTCAGTTGGTTAAGTGACTGCCTTCAGCTCAGGTCATGATCCCAGGGTCCTGGGATCGAGCCCCGCATCGGGCTCCCTGCTCTGCGGGGAGCCTGCTTCTCCCTCTCCCCCTCCCCCTGCTTGTGTTCCCTCTCTCGCTGTGTCTCTCTGTCAAATAAATAAATAAATAAATCTTTAAAAAAAAATAAATAAATATAGATATGTTTAGTAACAATTTATATGTGGCAATTATGTATATAAATATAGATATGTTTAGTAACAATTTATATGTGGCAATTATGTATATA
>NW_023270649.1:307733-321970 GCF_011800145.1 Mirounga leonina
ATATAGATATGTTTAGTAACAATTTATATGTGGCAATTATGTATATAAATATAGATATGTTTAGTAACAATTTATATGTGGCAATTATGTATATAAATATAGATATGTTTAATATACCAATACACGGCAATTATGTATATAAATATAGATCTATTTAATATATCAATTTATATGTGGCAATTATGTATATATGTATAGATATGTTTAATACGTCAATTTATATATGGCAATTATGTATATAAATATAGATCTATTTAATAATATGTGGCAATTATGTATATAGAGATGTGATTAATATAGCAATATATGGCAATTTTGTAATAATATATTGATGACATATTAATTATATTATATTAATACTAGATTAATAATAATTATGATTATATAAAAATACATATAATTTATATATGGCATTTATAAGGAACATACATATATAATATAATATAAATTATATATAATTATAATATATATAACAACTATATAATTTAATTCATATGTTTATATATAATTATATACCATTAGGTGTAATGACTATATATTTGTTATATATTATATATAACAACTATATGCAATACGCAATTATATATGTCACTATATATATGATTATATAACAACTATATAATTAAATTATGTTTATATATAATTATATACAGCAACAATATAATTATATAAAAATTGTATAAAATTATGCAATTAACATAGTCATGGAATTATAATGAATAATTATATACAAGTTAATAAAAATTAACTGAGAAGTAAGTAATTAACATATAAGCAATATATATTAACATATATAAGTAACTTAATATATAAAAATAAAATGAATAAATGACTATATGCTTCTTTTTCCCCAGAAGAGAGTTCTCCAGATAGGTGTTCGCACACACGGGCGTGTTTATTCCTAGTGTTGGTCCCGCCAATTGGCACACGGTGCAGGGACACGGCCAGCAGTCATCTGGTGGCAACTTGTGCCCGTGGCCAGGACATCCTGGGGTCACCCACGGGGCACCCCAATGCTCTCACGTCCAGGCTCATTGCCCGTGGGGGGCGAGCCCCTCCGAGTGGAGCTGTTTCTGCTAACACACAAATTATTCATTTTCCTAAGAGAACTGAGATGAAATTCAGGCGGCCAGAAATTCACCGTAAGTGCACAATTCAGTGGTGCTGGGTCTACTCACCGTGGTGTGCAAATACCACCCCTCTCCACTTCCAGAACGTGGTCATCACTGCCTCATCTTTAAATATTATGTTTATCTGTAAATACTGTTGATATTTAATAAGTATTGGTAAAGTTCAAACAACAACATATTATGTTAAGTTTATGTGTAAATGTCTATCGGTGAAGCAGTCAGTCCCCGTCCCCCTTCCCAGCTCCCGGGGGACCACACATTTGTTTTCTGTCTCTATAGATTTTCCTGTCCGGCATGTGTCATGTCCGTGGGATCCCACGTGATGTGGCCTCATGTGCCTGTCTCTGTCCCAGATCCCGCCACTGGGCAGCAGGTGTTAGACCCTGGGTCTTTTCCGAGGCCGAGGAATATTCCCCAGGTGTGGATGCACCGTGTTCTGTTCTTCCACCCGTCCGTCCACGGACACTTGGGTTTAGGGACGTGGATCACGTAGCCGTGAACGTGCGTGTCCAAATTCACACCCGATTTGAGAAACCCCTCCGTGGCCTTAAGCTATTGCAACAACAATAGCAAGAAATCAGAATACGGTTAAGGAGAGGCACCCTGCAATTCTGCGTAGGTTTGGGTAGCTCTGAGTTTCTCAGGGGAAATCAGCATGTTTGCTGTAGGGACACAGTGTGTACCCCAAACTGTGCCATTTGGCGTCTGCATGGCTTTGAACCGGAAGCCACTGAGCAGAGACAGATGGAGAAAGACGCCTCCCGGGAGGGAGCCTCCCTTAGCCGACGCACAGCAGAAATTCTTGCAAAATGATCATGGCCAAAAATCCCTCTCCTGGGGAAAGCTTTATGGCCACAGAGAGGGCGGAGAGCCGGTTCCCCAGATGGAGCAGCCCAAGGATACACCTTACTCCACGGCTTCCCCCCACGTGTTTCCCTCCCTACACCTGGCCAGCCCCAGAAGCTGGAAACTTGCCCTCCGTCACCTGCGTCTCTGCAAACGTCCTTTGTTACCACGCCTCACACCCAAGTGCCCACCACGGCTTCGAGAGGCTGGTGGCCGAGCTCTGTCTGCGGGTGCGGGAGGCACGCTGGTCCCTCCCGTCTGTTTTCCTCCTGGTCATCCTTCGGTGGGTCGCTCAGCCTCAACCCCTGGGTGAAGGAGAAAGGTTCTCCTGAGCTGCGTCGCTTTGGTGGGTCCGCGGTTTCTGCTCAGCACAGCTTGGTGCTCGGGAATGCTTCCAGTGGTCAGGAGTTACGTGAGGGGACGGAAAGCCCTGTGGTCTCCCGTCTACGGAGAGCAGCCCAGGGGGGGGGGGCATGGGGGTCCTTCCACCTGGGGCGTCCCCGTTGTCTTGCAGGCTCCTTGCATCCTCCTGAACACCCCAGTCCCGCCTTTCCCCGCCGCCGAGTGCACAGATGCTCGTAAACAGCTCACTGCAAAGGCAAAGAAGAGAGAGACGCCCGAATCCCAATCCAAACAGGTCCTTCAGACTCAGCGCTGGGCCAGCGACCCCACCAGGAAGATGTCGTCCCGACCGAGGGCCGTGCGTGCCTCCGGCCCCCGGCCTCCACCCCGTCCACACAGTGATGGGGCCTCCTTTGTGTGCAGTGCCAGGTGCCAACAAACCTCCGGGCGCTCTGTCTCGTGGCTCGCGGCCGCCGCGTGATCGGCTCCCGCATTTAGTGACTGATTCACCACAGGCTTCGAGGTCTCCGGAGAACGCCGGGGTGCATTTCTTAATGCAGAAGTGTGCGGGGTGTGTGGGGGGGGAACCAGAGGGGGAAGGGAAAAAAAGGCTTTTTAATGATAATACCTGAAAAGTGTTTTTCTCTAGAGCCATACATCATTGTCAAGTGAGAAGATTAAACTTATTGTTTCTTTTTGAACTGGGAACTCAAGGTGAGTGGAAATGTCTTGAAATGCAAAACAGCCCCTCAGACAAAGTACAATGGGGATACGTGCAGACAAGGCAAGTTTTCTTCCTGGTTCTTTTCTTTTCTTTTTTTCCCCTTCTTCTTTTTCCATTTTAAGTGATTTGGGGACCAAACTTCACAAATGACAAGACTCAAAGAACACCGTGCTTGGAGACATCTGTTGACATTGTGGATTTTATGTCCGGGCTGGTAATGAAAGTTATTTTGCTGTGTAACTCGGCCCACTGTGATGTGCTAGGGGCGGGGAACAGAATAAACCGGATCATTTATTTAGAATAAAGCATGAAATCCAGGGAGCCCCCTGTTCTGCAGGGGGTTGGGGAATCCCCGGCTCACGGACGACCTGTGGCAGGTGCGGGCACGCCTCTGGTTGCAAACGCCGGCGAGAAATTCAGACGGGTTGTGGGGCATGCACCTGGGGGCCAAATGCCTGGGTTTTCATTTGTAACGGGATCTTGGGTCCGTCCGTCTTCCTTGTCCGTAGAGTTAGTGTTGGTGACCTCAAGCTGCGTGTCCATCGCTGTGCGTGTGAGTGTGCACCATTCACAGGTGTTGTGCGTGTGTGCACGCTCGTGTGGGTCCTCGGGGACGCCCCCTGCGCAGGAGCACGGATCTCTCCATCTGCCTCCAGCCTGTTCCCGTCTGGGTGCACAGTTTGGGGAGGAACGGGGACATTGGCTCACCAGTCAAATGTACCGTTTATCGTTATTAAAACAATGCACCACGTACAAGGAGCATGTCTCAATACTATTACGTGCAGTTCCAACGGCAGATTTTCAGCAGCTGCGTTCCAACGGCAGATTATCTCCACACGCAGGTGAGTTAGCGTCTATGCAACCGGACTCTGATTTGGAGGAATTTCAATCATTCCCTGCGTCCCCCGGAGTATGCAATTTTGACTGGTGAAATTTCTGGATCAGCTAAAGGGACTCGTAAATGGCCTGCTTTGCAGTGTTTCAGGTGGTTTTGCAGAAATACTACTTTATACTTAATTTATTACTTAAACCAACATGGCACAACGTTGCTGGGGAGGCACTGTGTGCGTCCAGTGTTGAAATTTATATTCAAAGGAAAAAAAAAAAAACTCTGCAGATTTAACAGATTTAAAAGGCGTCCATTGTTTTAATTTAATTTTTCAAAATTAGTTTCAGAGGTAGAATTTGGTGATTCCTCAGTTGCATATCACACCCAATGCTCATTCCATCATGTGCCCTCCATCGTGCATTCTTTCATTTTTAGTGGCAAGCATTTATTTTCTCCGTGTTTTATTTTGCCATGTGTGATTTTCTCCTGCAGTTGGGTTAGGGCAGTTGGTCATTTTCCAGTTTGTGTTTGGGGTGGGAGAGTAACAGTGTCGAGGACCACGAGCTTTGGAGTCTTTGAATCCCAAGCTATAGCTCACTGGCTCTGTGACTCTGGGCAGTTTAATTAATTCCTTTAATTCTGTCTCCCAATCTGTAGCAAATTAACTAGGGATTTTGGGATATTTAAACTAGATATTTTATGGAAAGTGTGCAGCATAAAAATTTTAATGCACACAAATCATTCAATAAGTAGTTGTCATTCTTATTGATTTGTAAGAGCTTTTTACATATGAAGGACACAAGCCCTATATCGTTAATATAGTTTACAAATACTTTCCAGCTTCTTTTAAGTTATTTAATATGGTTTGTAGTTTTTAGACATAAAGCGTTTTCAATTTACATGTAGCCAAATCAATCGTTTTCTCCATATACTTTCTCCTACTGTTTGTATTTTGGGGAAGTCCTTCTCAATGGACACAGTGAATATGTACATTTAAGTCTCTATTTTGTGATTTAATTTTTATACTTAACACTTTAATATGCTTGGGATTAATTGTGGTTTTTGATTGGAGGTGGGGTCCTGATTCATTTTTTTCCCCAGTAATTCCCCAACACGGCATGCAAAATAGTCTTTTTTCCCTCTGTTTCTCTGTTGGTTTTTAATAATTTTTTTTATTAACTAGAGTGTTCAAACATTCTTAGGTTGGTTTTTTTTAGAGACCTTTCTGTTTCTCCCATCTGTTAATTCTTATTGTCATTCCATACTGTCTTAATTATGATAGCCTTAAAATAAAATATGTTTTGCTCTTTGAATGGATAACTCTTTCAACATTGATCTGAGTTTACAAAAAAATAAAAAAGGCTTCTTAGCTTTTCTTATAAATTTATTTTCCAGATGAGCTTTAGATTTATTTTGCCAAAGTTAAAACAAATGTGTCTGGATTTAATTGGAACCACATTGACCTGAAACACTAATTACTAAAGAATTGATGTCTTCGTAGTATTTTGAGTCTGTTTTTGCGAAAACGGAACGTCTTTCCCTGTATTCCTGTTGTCTGTCGTTGGTCTCTCAATACCATTTGTTTTTTTCCCCTCAGATGGGTCTTATGGGCTCCACACTTAGGTTGTTGAGTGTATTTATACGCATTTTATGTTTGTGCCGCTGTCGTGCATAGAGTCGTGTTCTCTGATATTTCCTGACGAGCCACGGTTGCTGCAGAGAAGGCTATTGGCTTTGGGGTATTTATTTTGTGTCAAACGCTTCTGCCAGATTTGCTTGTGGTTCTAAACACTTTTATGATTCATTCTCTTGGGTTTTATTGGACGTCCACCATGACCATCTGGAAACGATGTGTTTTCTTCTTCCCATACGTTCCGAGAGCGTATTTCTGTCTCCCGCGGGATCGCGTGGATGACCTCCGTCGGGACACTGCTCGGTGGCAGTTTTAGGATGTTACCATCAGATCTAACAAACGTTGCGGACAATCTTCACGGGGGTAAAATGGAGAGACTCAACGGAAAGACGGAAAGATGTTGTGTCTATTTGTAACGGAAAATGTAGCAGCAGGATGCAGCACCGCTGATTACGCCTCCCAGTCTAAGCAGCAGTCTGAGCCGGTTCATGGGCTCTCCTGCTCCAGCACCATGAAGCTGCCATCAGGTGTTGGCCACAGGGCTGCATTCACAACTGCCAGAGCTGGGGAGGTGGCCCCCAGGTCCCACCCGTGGCCGGCCCCCAGCTCGGCAGCTCACTTCTGCAAAGACAAGGGCAGGGCAGGTGGGAGGTCGTCCCTCAAGCCTGCTCAGATGGTGGCTTGGGGGATGTCACAAGACTACAGGTGACACCACTTTACCTTTGCTGTGAGTGTCTACCTGCACTGAGGTGGGGGAGGTTCTGTAATTTGTTTCCTGGGGATGCGTCAGCATTGCACGGCGATGAGACTGGATGCTTCTCTTCCATGCTAGAATCCACCTGCAGCATCCCCAGCATCTCGGTGATGGCGTCTCTGGTGGTCACGGGGATCCACCTGCAGCAACCCAGCATCTCAGTGACAGTGTCTCTGGTGGTCACGGGGATCCACCGGCAGCAACCCCAGCATCTCGGTGTTGGTGTCTCTGGTGGTCATGGGAATCCATCTGCAGCATCCTCGGCATCACCATGACCGTGTCTCTGGTGGTCACAGGAATCTAGCACAATGGTGATGATGTCACACAGGCTTTGGAACCAGAACGGGAAGGCTTCCCACGTGGGTCCAGCCCGGGGAGCACCTCCCTCCACAGCCCGTGCAGACACTCGTCTGCAGGAACACCTGTCAGTGACGCCACATATGACGTTTCTTCTGGGCAACTTTGCTGCGATATTTCCTGGTGATTGACACGTTTGGGTTTCTCCTCTGTCCCAGCCGACTACCGGTAATTTACATTCGGATAAGGCGTTTGAACGAAACGTTCACAAACACAGCCGTTGATTCTCTTTCCTGCGGTCTCTCTGCTTCTATATTGTTTCTCATTTCCGATGTTTGCGTTTGAGGGCAGATGGGACTTTTTAATTACAATTACAAGCCCGAGTTTGGATTCCAGCTTCCAGCCTCCCTACCCCCAGCCCAGCCCCTGCAACGTACAGAATGTCTCTAAAATCACTTTTTTTTTTTTTCCTGTGCTGCCTCCTGGCTCCACGGATGGGAGCAAGAATGCAGAGGGAACACTGGAAACCCGTGGACCATGGCTCCTCGTTGGGCCCAGACAGTGCCTCTGACGTCTTGACGTGGTTTCTCATGTATTGAACGTGGCCGATGTACTGAGAGAGCATCCTTCTGCAAGCTGCACGGCAGCTAGGCCTCAAGCCCTGGGAGAGAGCATCCCTGCACGTCCGCTGCCCCCATCCCCGTGCAGCGCCCAGCGTGTGTGTTTGACAGACACACGGTTCGTCTTTGGGGAAGCGTTTTTCTGACACTGCAGCCTGTGGAGAGCACCCAACGAGGCGGAGAAGGAGGGTGTGCGGGGCCTGCCGCCCGCAGTCCTGCACAGAGGGCAGTGGCCTGTGGCTTGGGCCGTGGCCAGAGCACAGGTCTGGGGGCTGTCCCGTCCTGCAGACGGGGGCACAGGGTGGTTGCCTCTGGAGGGCATACGTCTTGTGTACAATCCCTGTCACCAAAGGGAGACATCACAAGGGGTGTGTAGAGATGCTTTCGAGGCCTTCAGAAGAAGAGAGCACGGCAAGTTGGCGTTGCACATAAGTAGTGATAATCGAGACACTGTCACCCATGTCTGACGCGCAGGGGCAGGGACAGGGGCAGGGAGACGGGGTTTCAGCAAGGGGAGCAGGAGAAGAGGCTCATCTGTCAGGGAGTGAAACACATGGAAGAAAAGGAAGATTGAAGGAAAGGGGAAAAAGGACAGCATGGAGCTACACACCGTGCATGCATGTTCACACAGATGTGCACACCCTTGCTCATGTGTACTCACGTGCAGATGCAGGGTGTGCATGCACGCACAAGTGCACACAGATGTTGTCACATACACGCCAATGGTTACACACACACACGCATCCCTCATGCACATGCACATACTCATTGTTATGTGCACATACATACAGAAGCAGGGATGTGCACACATGCAAATGCACACAAACATAGAGTCACATGCACACACATGCATGCCTGCATGCATGTGCACTCACTCATGGTCATATGCACACACACAGAGATGCATGCACACGTGTATGTTTACATGCACACAAGCACACATGGGCATCCCCATGGTCGTATGCACACACACGCAGATGCAGGAAACACATGGATGCACACGTGTATGGTTACATGCACACAAGCACACACGAGGATACCCCATGGTCGTATGCACACACACGCAGATGCTGGAACGTGCTCACACAGTCCACACACTTGCAAACATGGGCACAGGCAGACACGCATAAACACAGTCACATACATACACACCTGTATGGGCAAGCAGGCATCCATGCACACGGCTTCACACAGACACACACACATTCTCACAGTCCCTCACACACACGCCTGACACACGGAAGCATGCATGGACACACACCTGCAAACAACCACATGCAAACACACAGTCACACATGTGCACACACATGGCCACATGTTTACACACACATGCACACCCCACAAGAATGCACTTGCATGCACAAACACGCACACGCGGGCATGCCCTCACGTACTCACACCCACACCGCACACTCACGCACACGAAACAAAGTAACATGTGCGCACTCACTTGTGTCTGCCCACACGTGCATTTGCACACGATGCCACACACATGCATCCATGCGTACCCACGTGCATATATGCACGCGCTCACACACATTCCTGCATGCATGTGGACACACACGTGCACAAATTTACACACACACAGACAAGCACATGTCGGTCATGCCCAGCCCCCAGATGGAGGCCTCTACCGGGCACACACCACCCTCTCCGTGAGTGTGACAATCTACCAAGTCCCCTTATGCCTAAGGTCACCTTTGGGGTGCAGTCGGGTGAGCCCCAGTGAGATTTCAGGGTTCTTCACTGGAAAAACCCAGGGAAGGCAAAAATGCGAAGATACATCTCCCTGTTGGTGTGCAGAGAGTGGGAGGCACGTTACCGGGAGCTGAGTCAATATTTCCAGTGTGGGTAAAAAGGAGCTGCGTGAGGTTGGCAGGGCCTCCGTGGCCCCAAGAAGAGAGCACATCCTCTGGGGCCAGACTGACGGTGTGTGAATCCTGGTCCGCGGACGCGTCCCAGGTGTGGTCTCGGGGCTGACCCCCGACCTCGGGTTCCCTCTGTCAGAGCTGGTGTTCCGGGGATGTGGGGGGAAGGGGATGGTAGTGGGGGGTGTGCGGGCCGTGCTGGGTCGGACGGTGGGTCAGCGCTCACCAGCCCTCAGCACTGGGGGAGCTCACCCAGCATGGATGGTTCCCTGTTTGATGTCACAACGCAGGATGGAAACGGCCAGTGGAGCGTCCTATCTCATCCCGACTGTGGACGGGAGGCTGTGGCCCGGGGAAGGGGTGGGGGGACCTCGGCGGGGAGCAGGGCTGGGATGGGGGTCCCTGGCTGACCACGCTGAGGCCTTTGTCTTATTTCCCTGGGGCTGCTGGGGGCGGGGCTCAAAACGGGGAAGCAAAGAGAAAGCACACTGCAAGCTGGGGGACACTTGATACACGCTGGGGCAATCAAGCATTCGGTAAAGCTTTGCATCCTAAAGGTGGGTCCTTTCTCCTGGGGTACAAATTTCGTGGTACTCTCATTTGCAGGGAAAAGTTGGGGTCCATCCGAGGACCCCGTGAGGACCCACCTTAGAGGAACCCTGTGGAGTCTCTATATTCACATATATTAGGTTTTCAGCGATAGACAAATTGTATTTTCGGGACAGAATGTCCACAGGGACGTGGGTCTTGTGGAATCGGAGGGAGGGGAGCTCATGGTATTTTCCGCACAGCAGTGCGTGTTTGGGAAATGCTGAGCCCATTACTGGTGGTGCACGTGGACATAGCTGCGTCCCAGGAAACCCCACGGGGTGTGTGTGGGGCACCTGTGAAATCCTACAGCCGCTCTTGTAATGTTCGCTCCAGTGATGGTTTCGTGGGGAAGAACTTGATGGCTGCGTGGGCTCATAGAGAACCCAAGAGCTGCCGTGTTAGGGCAGCGAGACGGTGAGGACCTCGAACATTTCGGGTCTGGGCGGTGGCCGGGGGGGCGGGGAGGCTCAGAGCCGTCGTGAGGGCCGTGAATCGGGCTCACGGGGCACTGACAGCTCGGCTTCGCCATTGCACGTTTTAAACACAAATCTCACGTGTGGGAATGCTCCGTGCCCGGTACAGCGCCATCTACCTACTTATTCATGTACTGCGAAGGATCAATAAGTGGACATTAGGGCCGAAGGCAAACGTGCAATTAAAATTCAGGCCGTTTTGTGGGACGCAAGAGGCCACGCTCCCCCTCCTGCACCGGTGCCCCCGCTTTGCTTTCTTTCTTTTTTTTTCTCCCGTCCCCCTTCCCCATCATCGTACAAATCCTCTGATAGAAAGTTCGGGCTTTTCCGAGGCAGAGCCTTTGTAAGAATCAGCCATCTGGCTCACTTAAACGTGAGAGATTACACTGATATACAGTAAGAAGGCTGCCCATTCAGTTGCTAATGCCCTGTGCCACAGCTCCAGGGGTGGATGGATGAGCTCCAGGGATGCCTGAGTCTTTGCAGGGACTGCTATCGGGTCATTAAAAGCCCCCCCCCCAGAGATGGGACGGGAGCAGGAGAGACACGGGCGGGTGGCGTGAGGAGGGAGAGCAGGGCTGGCTGATGTTCCGCATCCGTCCGCGGGGCCAGCTCTGCCTTATTTCACGGGGACCAATGACAGTCTGTCAGCCGGAGACACAGAGGCCGGCACCCTTCCCTCGGCGTGTCCACCTCGAGCGGTGGGGACATCTCGACACTGACTCTTGTACCCGATGAAAGGTGGGCACTCAGGGGACACAGCCGATGGGTGGTTAAAAGCCGTGGTTCTCCCCCAAACGTGAAGGCTTCCCTGACTCTTGCACAGCGTGCAGGGAGCAAAGCCCAGCTTCCGGCCGCTGGTTTATTCTGAGCGTCTCCATTCGACCTTGGCCGGCTTATTATTATTCTTCCTGAGACAATAAATAGGCCGCCCGGTGGGTGCAAAGCACTTTGCCATTGTTGGCTTGGCCTGCGTGTCCGGAGGGGACAAACTGTGGCTCGAGCTTCACCCTGGGTGGTATATAAACGGTCTGGACAATAGCTAATCAGGTATATCAGCAGTTCCACTTCCGTAAACCCGCACGTGTTTATTATCCCTGTCCACAGAGGTGCCCGGTCCCCACCGCCTTTCTATGGCTCCTTTATGCTGATCCCCGTTTCCATCTGAATCTAATCAAGGGCCAAGCTCCTCCACGGAGACATGTCCTCACTCCCGGGACCCGACTTCTCAAATATCCAAATGTGGGGAGATAAGACTTCTGCGTCTGTGGGGCGGCCGAGTCCTCTGCTCAAACAAGTACATATGTGGCCCTATTTGGGGTTCCCGGGTCCTTTCAAACTTTCCGTCAGAAATGGTAAACGTCCTGATCTGCCCTTTTGCCCTGTGGTTTTTAGAATTATGTATTTCCTCCTCCCCCTGTCTCTGAGGCAGCGTTCCAACATTTCAGGGCACACCATTCGTGTCTGTTGGTTTGTGTATAAATAAAGTTTTATTGGCACAAAGCCACGCTCATTCTTTCACGGATGGTCTCGCTATTTTTTTTTTTTAATAATTTGCTTCCGAGGACTGGTTTCCAGCTACAGAGGGGTGCAGAGAAGACGCCCTTCCCCTTAGGGTGGACGTGCCTGTGTATCTTTCTAAGAGGGCGGCTGACGCACACTCCCGCATCCAGAATGTGGAAACGCGGCCTCGCGAGCCTGGCCTGGCCCCAGGTCTGCTTCTCACGGCTGCTCTGGCTCTCCCCCCCAAACGGGTTTTGCACCAAAAGCTCTTGGAGGAACGGCCCCACTCCAGTGATGGCTGCCTTCTTTGCTCTTATCTTGTTTTGCAAGTTGGCGTGATGGTTTAATTTGGGGCCCACCTACCCATGGACCTAAGACATGGGCTGAGCAAATGTACACACAAAGACAGTGTCCCTCCTTCTCACCTTCTGGGGAGGTTCCCGGCCCTGTGTCACATTTTCCTGACCACCCCGTGGGGATTGGCCACCTGGTTGTGCTGAGGGATGGTGGGGTGTGGTCTGTCTCTTTTACATCAGAGAAGAGCAAGTCTTCACTTCCCTGTGAGAAATAAGCAGATTGAGTGCATTCACCTTTTCTTTTTTTTTTGGTCTGAGCTAAGACACACACGCAATAAGCACTATTATTTAGCCCTCAAGACCAACACAGTCCCGCTCTTTGCAAGAACACGGAGGGACCTTGAGGGCATGACGCTGTGTGCGTGCAACGCGTCAGACAAAGACACATTGTGTGCACTTGCACTTGTACGTGGAATCTAAAATACTCGGACTCACACACAAAAAATAAATTCGATTAAATTAAATGCTTGGAGTTGCAAAAGCAGAAAGCAGAACGTGGTTTCCAGGGGCTGGCAGTCGGGAGATGTAGACTACTGTGCAAGGGCTTTTTCTGCTAGAATTTTCTGCTAGAAGATGAGTGAGTTCTAGGGGATCGAACATACAGCATGGTGACTGTAGGCACAAATCCCGTATTCTCTACTTGAAATTTGCTAACACAGTAGATATTAAATGCTCTCACCCCACGCACAACATAGTGACGATGTGACCTGATGGGTGTGTTAATTAGCTCGATCATTTCACAATGTGGGCGACAGGTCAAATCATGACGTTCTTACACCTCAAACACATAAAACGTTTAGATGTCCGTTACACCTCAAAAAAGATGGGAAAAATTGGAAAAATGCCACGGACCTGAGCTGGCGTCACAATGGTCAGTGGGGAGGGAAATGACATGTGTGCACATTTAATAAAGATTGTGGCCAATGGCACGGTCCTCATCCTCCCATGAGTACAGGTTTCAGCCTCCTGTGACCAGAGTCTTCCCTCTGCAGGTGCATATGGGTTATCTGGTAGACCTGCCCACTGTCGGCCAGTGTTTTGTAGGTTTTAGGGACATGAAGAGGTCAGTCCATTTCCTCACTACATGGAACTGGTCAACCAGCAAAAGGGTGCATGAGCCTGGACTGGGCTCAATGGAGCAACCCTCTCTGAGCTTGGCCACCCCCAGAAAACCGTCACTTGGGATGTTCCCACGAGGACAACAGGTGAGTGGTCGGTTCTTGCTGAGTTAATTTAATAAAGTCATCATTAAGGGTGACAAGGACGGTCCTGGCATGGGAAAAGCATAAGCAAGCAGATGGGCGTCAACCCGGGTGGTTCTCAAGCTCTGGGACCCCGTATGCGTCTCTTGGCACATCTGAGCTCGGTTTCTTCCTCACTATGATGGGGTCTGCGTACAGGTGGAATGTACTTGGGAATGTTTTGTAAAAACGTCCAAAGGGAAGTTGAAATGCGGTAGACCGAGCCAAGGGGGAAGAGGCAACCAGCAAATGTGCGTTGAGTATCTGGGATAGGCTTTGTAACAGGAACTGGGGAAGATAACAAAGACTCCATGACACAGGTCACTGGGGAACACAGGCTAGGCGTCTACGTAGAAACTATAAAACATGGGGAAGCAACAGATGCATTTATTTGAATAAGTTTAGAGTTAACACGCTCGGAGCAGAGAGACCATCTCCAGCTGGGGAAGAGTGTTCCTGCTGAGCCTGAGGACCCCATGGGCTTTAGAAGGGAGGACGGCGGTGGGCGGGTCTTCTAGCTGTTGGCGGGGGGCACAGAATCTGACCCCGCTGACGGAGAGCGTGGGAGACCTGCTGGGCCCCCAAAGCTACAGCTGTTACCACACAGGGTGGGGAAATCCAGCAGCAGACAGCAAACGCCAAATTCGGGAGGCTGTGATGGCGGATGCCACCGTCTGGCCGCCATGCTCCACGTGCAAAAGCGTCACCTTAACACATCGTATTGCTGAGCCATCAATCGATATGGTTCTCCGCGAGCAAGTTAAGGTAGAGGCCTGTCTGTTACAGAGCTACACACTGGCCGGGACCCAGCTAGCTGGACGAGGGGGGCCAGTCTGCTTGGGCGGCCGTAACAGAGGACCACAGACATTTGCTGTCCATCAGTCCAGGAGGCTGGAAGTCCGAGATCCACCTGACTGTGGGGGGACAGACATGAGTCTGCAGGGGGACGTCTGAGATCCAGGTGCGGGTCCCCTTGGGAGTCAGGGTCAGCACCTGACTGTGGGGGGACAGACATGAGTCTGCAGGGAGA
>NW_023270649.1:321980-322140 GCF_011800145.1 Mirounga leonina
ACACACATCAGTCTGCAGGGGGACGTCCGAGATCCAGGCGTGGGTCCCCTTGGGGGTCGGGTCAGCACATGACTGTGGGGGGACAGACATGAGTCTGCAGGGAGAAGTCTGAGATCCAGGCACGGGTCCCCTTGGGGGTTGGGGTCAGCACATGACTGTG
>NW_023270649.1:322150-324384 GCF_011800145.1 Mirounga leonina
AAAAAAAAAAACAACAGACCCAGAGAGCCTCCGAGAGTGTGCGTCTAATTTAGACCCCCGCATCCCGACCCTGAGGATGTGTGCTATCATGGGCCTGTCTAGGCTCTCCGTCGCTTGGATGCTCACTTCAGGGAATTTTTCCATGTCCCCGTTTCGGCAAGCTGGTAAACCGCTCTGACCCCAGCTTGACATGTGGCAGAGCCATTCAAACGGGACCCGTGCGCAAGGCAAGGAGGCGCTCGGTGGCTAATGAAGGTGTATGCCTGGTGCGGTGCGGCCGGCTCTGAACGCGGAGCCCACGGACGAGGCCGGGCGGGCCCGAGGCTTCGGGCCGGGCGTGCAAGTTTGCGGGTGTCTGTGCCTTTGATCTTCGCGCCCCGGAGCCTGATGGGAGAGAAGCTGCATTCTCAGGCCTCGGGGGTCAGCAAACTCGGATCGAGCTCATCGTCCACGCGAGGCTGGCTTAACTTCCTGATTTTTTTTTTCTTGTCACCTTGAGCTTTTTTTTTGCAGCGAGGGACATGTAAATGAGCAGGGATTTTAACAAGGCAGGCCCTCCGGAGGTGAGCCTCGTGGATCTAAGCTGCGGGCTCAGGCGTGGCCCAGCCTCGCCGCGCCGGGGAGCGTCGTGCACAGGAACGCGGGCGCTCTGTTTCATCCGGCCGCCGTTCAGGAAACAAGCTGCTTAATGAGACGAGATCAATGCTGCTGGTGATAGCTGACATCAGCCGCCGTGTGCGAGGGTGCGTGTGGCCTTGCCCTGGCCGCCCCCCCCAGAATAAATACATAACCATGGGCTGGCTCCCCCCACCCCTCATCGTGGCCTCCTGCTTCCCGGCTACAAGGGGACCCGGTGGCCGCCGCGCTGGGCACTTAGCTGTGAGCACGGCCGGGTGTTTGAAGCTGGTCAGAGTCCTCCCGAACTCGGGGGCCATGTCACGTTTCCCTGGAACGCGGTAAAACACCATCCGAGAGGGTGGGACCACCCCACAGGCAGGACGTACCTAAAGGATCAATCGCACGGAAAGTTTGGCTCGCGTGTTGCTTGGGCTGGCCCGCTCCTGCAGATCAAAGTTCTCCGTTTCGGCTCTCATTAAGAGGAGCTCATGCGGGATTCGACGCCTTCTGGCTCGGAAGAGGGTCTCCGAGGATGCTGCCGACATATCCCCCAGATTTAAATAATTAATATGACACCTTGAGCTCCGAACGGGACCATTAAGGAAAAAAGGGAGAGAAAGACAAGGAGCCGGCAGGCTCGCGTTGGAGTTTCCGACAATGCCCCGGCCAGTCCTTGTGGGGGAGATGTTGGGGGCTCTTTGTCATGCTAAGGGACCCCTTTGTTGGCACTGGGTCACTGGGCAGGGCCCGCCCCGCCGCTGCGGAAGGAGGCCAGGAGGAAAGCCAGGCTGTGCAGAGAAGCTGGAGGAGGATGGTCGTTTAATGGTGTTTAATCCTCTTAATCCGGACGAGAATGGCGGTCCCCCCCCCACCCCATGCAGAGCTGGTCCCCAAAGCTGCCTGCAGCCGAGCAGGGCCTCCGAGAAACGGGCGGCGGCCGCGCTCTGGGCGAGCCTGGCATTGTGTTCGGTTTCTCTGCAGCCTCCCGGGAGCCGTCCGACGCGGCGTGGCGCAGCGCGGAATGCAGATCAGCTGCAAATCCCGCGTGCGGGCAGTGGCCAGAGGGGGCCCCGAGGTCGGGTCTCGGAGGTGCAGACCCGGCCCCTTGCGGCCCTGCGTCCCCGGGTGGCCCCGAGCCAGGCGTGTCTGTGCTGCCGACGAAATCCTCCGTCGAGCCTGGACGCACATTCGTTGTAGGGTGTTGACTTGGCCGTCTCGGAGCGTCCTCGCTCAGCCCGTTATGACTTCAAAGAGCCGGGTTGGTCACGTCCCCATGCGCCCGTGGACACGGGGAGAACCCAGGGCGCCGATTTGGTAACTCAGCAGAAAACAGGACTCCGAGTAAAGAGGCCGGGGCACGCTGCAGCCCTGTGCACGCCACCCGTGGGCACGGTGGGGCACCCGTGGGCACGGTGGGGTCGGGACAAGCCGGTGGGGCCTCCCGGTGGGGGCGAGGAGCCCTGCAAGGGTGGGGTGCACAGCCGGGTCGTGTGTGAACACACAACAGTAAACACAACACTAAACATACAGACCGTGTGTACACACGACACACGCAATGCTGAACACACGCACACGACACACACAACACACGCAACACGAAACACACGGGCCTCGTA
>NW_023270649.1:324394-331332 GCF_011800145.1 Mirounga leonina
CGGGCCTCGTACACACACAGCACGCACAATTCTAAACACACACACAAGGTAGGCGATGCTGAACGCACACGTACCGCACACACTAAGCACACGTGCCACACACAACAGACACGACCCACGTAATGCCAAGCTCATACACAGCACTCACAGCTCACCCAACACGCCACCCAGTGCACACTGAGCGCCCTCCACACGCGTGCAGCACGCACGGCATGCCAAGGCACCGCATGTCCACACGACACACACAGCAGCAAACACACGTACCGCACGCACAACACACGCACAACAGGGTGTGCTGGGACCAAGCGCTTCCATCGGATGCCGGTCTGTGCGGCACGGGGTCCCCTCGCCCCCACTCCCGGCCGCACCCCGTGCTCGCTCGGCCTCGGCGGACGCCCGCGCGCACCGCGGGACTGAGTGCGTGTCGTTGTCACGGGACGCGGACGGCAGGAAGACCGGGGGCAGTCGAGGCGCCGTGCGGGCACGCCCTGGGGTCTGTGCAGCTTGGGGAGGGGACGCGCCGCACAGCGGGGGCTACGGGTGGAATCCGGCACCGGGCTCGGTCCCGGGAGACCCGTGGCCGTGATGAGAGCCATGCTCACACACGGCCTGCTCACGGCAGTTTGGAGATGCGTCCACGGCTCTCTGCACGGCCGCGGGGGGGGGGCGGGGGGGGCCCCGGGGCGGGGGGGGGACGGGGGGGGGGGGGCCGGCGAGGACCCGGGGCGGGGGGGGGGGGGGCGGACACAGAGGGTGGTGTCCGGCGGGTGAGGCCCGATCCCCAGGGGCTGTGACACACTGCCCAGCTCAGAAGAGGCGGGTCTGGGACCCAGGGCACCCGGGTGCTTGCTCTGGGCATGCGGGTGCTGGGCGCTCAGTCCCCTCGCCCTCACGGTCTCCCGGATGTCACGGCGGCTTGAGGACGTGCACACGGCTGTCGCTGGCAGCCTGCATGCTTAGAAATTCACCAACCGGATTCTCAGCCCATGTTGCACGTCTAGACCTTGGGACCCTCCCCTCGGGCGTCCCTAGCGGGACCCTGCTGGCACCGCAGGATCCCCAGGAGGACGCGTTCCTAGCAGGGACACAGCGCCGTGGGAGCGTCCCAGATCTAACCCGGAGTCCCCTGGACGCCGGGCCAGGAGGAGCGAGGTAGGAACCATACGGAGGATGTGTCGGTCATGCAGAGCATGGGGGACGTGTGGGGACGTGAGGGGAACGGGGGAGCCTGGCGTCGTATGCACGTGTCCCCCCAGGCACAAGAGACCGGGTCGTGTGGGGGAACCGGGTCCTCACAGGCCCCTGACCGCCCTGCGCCCGCATTGTCCTAAGTCCACCACCTGGCTGGCCGTGGCCGGCTTTCCAGCACCCGGACGCACTGTGACCCCCCTGAGCAGGGGCATCTGACCCTCCCCTGCGGCTCGTGGCCTCCCTCCCCCACCCAGCCACCTGCTGGTTGTCGTGGGAACGTCACTCGGCCGCACCCGCCCCTCTCCCTGCACACCTCCACTCACAGGCCTCCTGAGGCTCAGGGAAGGTCTAAGCATGGAGCGTCCGGCCCCATCTTCCTCCCTTAGGTCTGTGCTCCCCACGGCACGCACACAAACCCGCTCCCTGCTCACACCCTTTTTAGAGCTGTCTCTCATTTCCAGGGTGAGTCTGCACATCACGGACTTGGCAGCAATAAGTGTCTTGGCTACTCCTTAGCATCTCATGCCCCCTCCGTGCCGGACAGAATAATGTCCCCAGACACGTGCACGTCCCGATCCCCGAGTGCCAGACAGAAAAATGTCCCCAAAGATGTCCACATCCTGACCCCACGTGGTGGACAGAATAGTGTCCCCCCAGTAATGTCCATGTTCTAGTCCCCAGAACGTATGATATGTTACCTGATAGGGCAAAAGGGATTCAGTTTGCAGGTGGGATTCAGTTAAGGGTCTTGACTTGGAGAGATCCTTCTGGATCATCCCGCTGGGCCCGAAGTGCAATCACAAGGGTCCTTATAAAGAACTGCAGGTGGAAATTCTACTATAACAAAATCACCAAGAAAATAAAAAGGCATAAAAATTTGAACAGCACGGTACTAAATAGAGCAGAAAAGCACACTTGTTGCAACGTGGGCTGGAACGGGAAGACCGGCTCCGCTGGGAACGTGCATGTCAGTTCACAAGTGCTCGTCTCTGCTCTGAGCACGCTCAGGAGTGCCAACAAAAGCACCGTGAGTACCGATTTGGGGGTGACCCACACATTCTGGCGAGGAGGCAGATTGCCAAGTGCAGATGCTGCCGAAAACAAGGGTGCACAGCAGCTCTGAAGACCCGGAAGCCCACGTGTGTGCCGTTGTGCGCAGGAGTCTGTGCGGTCACGTCCCCAGGGGGATGGGAACATGCGCATGAGTGTGAGTTTGCAGTGAGTGGGAATGTGCTCGGGGTGGATGAGCTCGGAGTAAAGCCGTGCGTGCGTGTCTGCCCCTCTATCTGGGTCCTGGCAGCTGCAGGTGCTGCGTGCATATGGAGCCGTGGGTCCCCCGGTGAACCAGGCAGCTTGCCTCCTGCTTTTTTAAAAAAGATGTTATGTACTTATTTGAGAAAGAGGGAGAATGCGAGCAGGGGAAGGGGCAGAGGGAGAGGGAGAAGCAGACTCCCCGCGGAGCAGAGAGCCCGACATGGGGCTCGATCAGCGGACTCCAGGATCGTGACCAGAGCCGAAGGCAGACGCTTCGCCGACTGAGCCAACCAGGCGCCCCGAGACCTCTGGCTTCTCTACCTCAAACGTCTTCCCGGGCTTGGCTGAACGCCCTCAGTCTGGAAAATATCCATGAAACATGCCTCGCCGCCAACTGTGCTGGGTTTGGAAGGGAGGGGGCAGCTGGGAGCAGCGTGCGATGCAGACATGGGAAGCAGGTGTGAGACTTCCATCTGTCAGAAGACAGAGAACCACCTGAACACAGGCTGGACTGCTCACTCTTGGCTGCTGGGGTCGGGACACCAAAAATTAAGGGCCAGTTATGGGAACGGTCTCACAAGACTGAGGTCAAGGCCCGGTGCTCTCTGCTGTTTTTGTAGTCAGGTCTTCCCAGTGGTGCACACACAGGCCTCTCCTGGGCCGGGAGCATGCAGGGGTGCGTGTGACGAGGTCTGTGGGGAGACGGTCCTGTGGGGGTGCGCACTGGCTCCTACTTGCTGTCTTCGTGCAGCCTGGAAGCTAAGCATGCATGTTACGTGTCTGAGTGGTTGAAAAAAAGTAGGGTGATTAGTTCATGACAAGTAAAAATGGTATGAAATTCAAAGTTCTGCGTGCATAAAGTTTTATTGGGATGCAGCGAATCCCACTTGGAGTTATTCGGGGCAAGAACTTTCCACACAGTTGCTGATGGTGAAATGCAGACGCCACCGTATGACGTTGTCGGAGGCCGCGTCGGCCCCTGGAAAGAAGCCATCTCTTGACATTGGCCAAAAGGTTAGCTGTCGGCTGGTTTGCAAAACCCAAAGGCAAACACAAATTAAAGAAACGATCTCACAAGGCCGATGTCAAGATCGAAAAGAAAGGTGCTCTCAAGTGATGAAAATGCGCCATGTTGACCCAAAGGAATGAAAGTTGCTTGTAAGAGAGAAATGGATAGAGAGCCATGTGCTCTGTTTGCGGGCGAGGCGGATGGTGGCCCGGCGGGTCGCCGACAGCGCAAGTGAGCTGACGGGACAATTTCTTTGCATTAACGTCTGTGGGACGAGCCCCCACGTCCACCCAGGACACGTGTTCTGAGAGAGAGTTGGCGGGATAGCCAGTGGCTCCTTGCAGACCTTGGACACGTCTTTCCCTGACTTGATTGGAGACATAGCAGGACACAGTGCTTTGGGGAGAAGGACACTCCGAGCACAGCGTCGTCCCATCACAGGGGGACACTGCGCTGAGGGATGGGGCTTGCGGGGTCTTCGGGGTCAAGAAGGACTGTAAGTCAAGCCTGGAGGGAGGGAAACAGAGGCAGAGCCTCACTCACAGCTGAGCACAGGTGTGTGGCCGGGCCAGGTGAGTGGGATGCATTCCTCTGTCCTGCCCTCTGCCTCCCCCTGGAGCCTCCAGCTGGGTGAACATGGCCACGAGCCTGTGGGCAGGGGCACCCATCATCATAGGCAGTGTAGACCAGCCTTGTGGGGAGACAGGAGTGGCAGGTGGGGAGGGCAAGGCGTGGGTTTCAGGGGCCAGCAAGTTGTGATTGGCGTATGTTGTCTTTCTGCAAACAGAGGCTGGATCTTCCCCTTGACACTGGAGGCTGACTCTCGATCAGGGCATTGGCTGCAGACCCAGGGATGGGCTCCCTCTGCCTAGGGCTCAGTCACCCCTCTGTGTCTCTTCCCCTGCAGCCATCAGGCTTGGGCCACTGGACCTCAGAAGTGGACGGACAGCCCATAAAATTCTCATGTTCCCTTTGGAGGAGCCTTGGGGGTGCAAAAAGGCTCCCCCCCCCGAAGGATGGTGGCCTCCAGAAGCTCCATGGGGACAGCTTGGGGTCTGGGAGTGTGTGCCCTGGCTTTGGGATTTCTGGAGAAATGCAGGGTGCAGGCAGCAAAGTCCCAGAATAGGACAGCTCATGCATCGCCACACCCATGTGTCAACTGCACGTGAGCAGTGGTGTTCCTGCCCCTTGGCTCTTCCAACCTTTCAAACAACAGGTGAGAAGCAACAGGACATGGTGTCCCCTCCACCTGACCCCCCAGTCCCTGGCGCCCACCAGCACCCATGTGGCCGTGGGAGCACCGGTCACTCAATAGTTAGCAACTCGAGACTCACGCTGGACAGCATTAATTATGTGGCTAAATTGTGCTGAATATCAGAAAAGCATATCATTAAATTATCCTGGTGTTACCTTTCCCTGGCATTCCTTCGCTGCCTGAAATTGCGTTTTATTCCAATTATAGATTTTTACGGAGAAATTGTTTGATAATATAATAATATTTGCCTCTTCCCTTCCTCGGAGGGTGATTATGAATGTTTAATAAGACACCAAAGTTGGAGAGGCATTATGAGCTTCTCCAAAGAGAGGTGGTCCATAAATTAATCATAGGGATAAATTATGCAATGTTTTGTGTAAAAAGGAAAAAGAAATCAATTGGTGTACTTTCGATGACCGCCAATCTGTTTTATATTCTGGGTTTTCGAGTTAATTAATGAAGTTACACCCTGTATTAAAAAAACAAACGTGTCAGCTTTTTTTAATTTTTATTTTCAGGGCAAGAAAATCGCAGGGTTCCCGTGGGACTGGATTCCGCGAAGTGTTCTGATGGAAACGTGGCATTTGTAGATGAGACGCAGAGTTGGTGGCTATTTCAAGTGCCCGAGGTGCCTGGACGGGTAGACGCCACAGAATGCTGGGAAAGGCCGCCAAACGCATGTTATGTGGGCTCCAGGTGGGGAGTGGTAGAGACGTGTGTGCCCCCAAGAGCATCCACGAGTGAGGGGCTGCCATTCCCCTGATTTCCTCCCCCAGCCCCATGTCCGCCCTGCACTTGGGGAGGAAGGGAGGAGAGCAGAAAGCAGCTCCCGAGCCTGCCTTACTCACCACAGCACATTGGGATGCACAAGACATAAGCTGTGTGTTCAGCTGCCCTGTTTTGCTGGAAGCGTCAGGAGCTTTTTGTCACCACACTTTGGGGGTGGGCGGGTGACACGCCCCATCTGCCACCGCCAGTTGTAAGCACCCACTTCCTTTGTCATTCTGCATCTACCCGTTCCTGCCTTTGAACGTGGCTGCGATGCCTGGAGGAGTGGCAGCCACTTTGGCACCTTGAGGCAACCAGGAGGAGGGCGGGAAGGACCGGGGTTATTCAGGATGAGGCAGCCAGCCAGCTGTGGATTTCTCGTGTGGGAAGATGTCAGTTCCCGTTCCTACAGGAGTTGCTGGTCGAATGTGTGTGCTTTTATTTGCACAAAACATGGGTTTCCTTTGTGGATTGCAGAGGACTGAGTGTGAGACAGAGCTCAGATTTGATAAGATATCACACTGGAGATCAGCACATGGACAAAGGGCATGTGTCCAACTCTTAAGTCTGTATATGTTGGCACTAAGATGTGTTGTTTTTCAATGATAGACCACGGCCCCACAAGCTCTGGGTGCTTGGACGTGGAATCCGGGCTCTGCAAACTCAGAGACCCTCGGTTGCATCTTTCATTTGGGGGGAAGCCCAGCTGTGGGTTTCTGCTGTGCTGCAGGGAAGGTGCCTGTGTGGGTTCAGGAAATGTGGCCGTGTCGTCCATGCTTTGTGGCATCTGTGTTGCCTACACAGACTTCTGGGGGCTGCTCACGTGGAGGGTTTCCCTGCTGCACCGGTGATGTGGTTCGGGTCAGAAGGGTTCCAGAAGGGTTGGAGGACATGGCATGTCCGGTCCTGCTGCTGCCCCCTGGGTGTTTCAGTGAGGGGACAATTTTGTGAGGCTCTCAGAGTTTGTGTGTGTGTATCTCTGTATTAACTATCATCTGTCTATATCTATTAATATCTACATCTATCTAAACTATTACTTATCTATCATCTCTCATTATCCATCTATCCATCCATCATCTATCATCTGTCTATCATCTATCATCTATCCATCCATCATCTATCTATCCATCATCTATCTATCCATCCATGATATCTATCTATCCCTATATCTATCCATCCATCCATCATCTATCTATCCATCCATCCATTATCTATCCTATATCTATCTATCATCTATCCATCCATCAATCATCTCTATCCCTATATCTGTCTATCTATCCATCCATCATTTGTCTATCATCTATCCATCCATCCATCATATCTATCATCTATCTATCTACCTATCTATCTATCTATCCCTACATCTGTCTATCTATCTATCCCTATATCTATCTATCCATCCATCTATCCATCATATCTATCTATCTATCTATCTATCTATCTATCTATCTATCTATCTAT
>NW_023270649.1:331342-342253 GCF_011800145.1 Mirounga leonina
TATCTATCTATCTATCTATCTATCTATCTATCTATCTATCTATCTATCTATCTATTTTTTATCTATGTATCCATCCATCATCTATTATCTATCTATCTATCTATCTATCTATCATCTATCTATCCATCCATCCATCCATCATATCTATCTATGTATCCACCTATCATCCATCCATCATCTATGTATCCTTTTTTTAAGATTTTGTTTATGTATTTGAGAGAGAGACAGAGATAGTGACAGAGAGCATGAATGGGGAGGAAAGGGAGAAATGACGTGGGACTCGATCCCAGGACCCTGAGATCATGACATGAGCTGAAGGTAGATGCTTAACCAACTGAGCCACCCAGGCGTGCCCATCATCTATGTATCCATCCATCCATCTATTATCTATCTACCCATCCATCCATCTTATCTATCTATCCATCTATCCATCCATCATCCATGCATTATCTTTTATCTATCTATCTATCATCTATCTATCTACCCATCCATCCCTATATCCATCCATCATCTATGTATCTATCCATCTACCTATCAATCTATTATCATCTCCTCAGACGCTTGGATTCATATCAGGTCCTGTCCTCGCAGGAGAACAAGGGCCACGGACCTCCACGAGGAGCCAGTGAAGGGCCTCATTGCTGAGCCACACCAGGGACACATCATAAACCCGAGTGCCCTCGACATGCATCCTCCTGAGACACAGAGGGGTTACTTTCTGATGCATCAGGTAACCCAGCTTCAGCACTTTCCTTGTCCCCCAAATCTGCCACCTTTCCTCATGCGTCCTTCTAGGAAGCATGCTTTCTGCTCACAGTGATGGTCGTCATTCAGCTGCAGAATTTTTACGCAGCTCTGCCCGTAAACACCGAATGCTTTTCGATGCTTAGAGGGACCTTGCTTTCTCGAATAAGGAAGGGTGTTGTGGTTTGGGATGATGCGTTTCAGCACATACAAGCTCGGAGGTGGTTTTTCTGCCTCGTCTCTGTGGGTCTGAGCCCACGGTGGGGCAATGAGAAGCATCCTTTTGCAGGAGACGCGGACGTGTCCACAGATGGACATTTACTTCCTTTATGGATGGACACCACCTTGTGTAGGAGGAAGATGGGCACCCAGTTCTAGAGCTTTCTGTGCACCTGCTGCAAGACTGCTGGTCACCGCCCGCCGGCCCTGCCAGCCGTGGCCGTGAGAGGGCAGGTGCACGTATGTCTGCTTGTGCACCCACGATGCGCGTGGCCCCCGTCCATGTGCTCAGAGCACACGTCCAGTGGGTGCCCTGCCGGTGGTTGCCTCCCGAAGCGAGACTCCGCGTTCTGATGCATCTCCTCCCAGAGCAATGCATGCATGGTACAGCCAGTCCAGATCAGCGTTTGGGGACGGCCGTGGAGGGCAAGTGGGGACACAGGCAGGCGGGGTCAGGGGTGACGACCAGCTGCACCTTCCAGCCCCTTCCCGGTGGCCACGTCCCGCGCCCCAGCCTGCACCCCGCACCCCAGTCCTCCTCCTCCTCATCCCTCCACGTGAATTCCCTTTTTTTCTGGAGGCTTTAATCACTTTTGAAGTTTTGATTTATATGCTTCCCCTAAATATTTATTGCTCTGTTCACTTCTAAACAATTTATTTTGTTCAATATGTGGAACTTCAGCTTTTTTAAGTTTGATTCCAACGTCCCCCGTTGGTGCGTCTGTGATGGATCCCCAGGAGCCCCTAGGGGCAGGCGTGTCACCGTATCCGTACATGATGGGCCCATCTGTCTTCCTGTCAGGGGCTCGCTTCCCTCCTTCGTGCCCCCCCTCCATTATGCACACGACCCCCGTCCGATGCGCGGGGTAATATCCGATAACGGGGACGCCACGGCTGTCACCACGGGGAGGGTTTGGCACGTCGGCTCGGGGTGCAGGAGACGGACACAGCCCTCTTCTTCTTACTGGGTTCTTCCGCGGGGATGTCATTATTTGCTCTGAGATGGTGAGTCTGCCGAGCGGGGCAGCGTGCCGACATCCCTACGAAGAACAGGGATGCGGCGGGTGTCCGGGTCTGTGCATCTTGTGTGTCCGGGTCCTGCATCCAGGTGCAGTAGACACGGACGAAGGTGCATGAGCCCGCGTCCCATGCACCTGAGCCTCCTCCTCCAAGCTGGTCCTGTGTTTTCTCCCCACTCGGCGGCTCCTTCTCGGGGGGCTTGCAGGGACAGAGGCCCCCAGAGCTGCATTCCCTGCAGCCCCCGCTGAGCGGATGGGTCACGGCCCGAGGCACGCCCTGGAGAGAGAGAGAGAGAACGCGGGTTCCCTCTGATGAAAGTTTCCAGCGGTGCTCGTGGTTCCCAGGTCCCCCAGAGCAGGTGGCAGCTCTCTGTCCGCTCCCCCAGCCCTGCCCTCCTCCCCGCACACTGAACGCTCCCAGACCCGCTGCCTGTGCGGACCGTGCCCACGGTGCCCAGAGACGCGCGGCCGGCCGCACCTGCCAGAGGCACCTGGGGGCGAACGTCAGGGGCGTCACTCACTGTGCAGCTGGACGCGGGGAGCGGCCTGGCCTCGCTGGGCCGAGGAGGACGCTCAGGTGCAGGACAGGACCGGGCACTCCAAGTGAACAGGTCCGCGTGCCGCAGGATGCCCATGTGAGGAGGGGGCTGCAGGCACCGCTGAGCGCTTTGCGTGTGCTGCTCACCTGCCCTGCACACCTGCCCCGGGAGCTCAGTGCCTCTGAAGTCCTTGCTCCAGGGACGAGAGACGCGAGGCACAGAGAGGGCAAGTGACCGCCCGGAGGCCACAGAGCCGGCGCCTGAGCGCCTCCGGATTTGACCCCGCTCCTCCCATGTGAGTCCCAATCGACCCCGTTGAGCCCTGCGTGTGGCCGGGGGCGCCCGGGAGGGACTCGGTCCCCGGAGCAGGAGGTCCCTGCCCCTCAGGTCGGGTCCGGCGGTGCAGACAGGCCTCCGCTCGCTGCAGGAGGGGTGGGTCTGCTCTGACCCGTATCTGACTCCGATTACTGCAGTTGGAGGAAGCGGAGGGAAGGCATTGCCGGGGGGTCCTGTGGGCAGTCCGACGGTGGATTTGACACCTGCCAGGTAGGAGCCCCTGGGGTCACCCTCAGGGTGGTAACGGGCAGGTAGCTCTTCCTGTCCCAGAGTGGGTATGAGGGAAGTGGGCCTGGGGCCGTGGGCTGCTAGACCTTCATTTCCCCCTGGGCATTCGTGGGAAGCCCCACAGGGGGGCCAGGGTCGCCGCCACGATGGCCTTCCTTCTGCGTCAAGATGAACGGCACCAGGAAGCCCTCCACCCGCCGTCTCGCCAACCACTCCCTGCAAACTGCGTGTGTGCTCCCTGAATCTCCCCGAGCCGTCCAAGTCTTCAGATCACATTGGGGGTCCCCCCAACCTAGCAGCACCGCCCGTCAGCCCTGGGGGTCCTGCTGCTGGTAGCTTGCATCCCCCTGTGAGCTTGCATGAGCTGCAGCTTGTTCGTCTTCCGTGCCTACTAGCGAGGAGGAAACGCTCACGGTCTGAGCATCCACGTCAAGAACACAGAAGCAGGACCATCAACACAACACAGACGAATACGAATCACGCCCGGCACCGGCGGTCACTGGTGCTTCGGTGCTGAGGACGCCCTCAGAACAGAGACAGCTTCTGGTAAAACGGGCTGATTTCTACAAGAAGAGGGAGCCTGGCGTCCGGGGAGTCCTACATGAGGCCAGCGTGGGATTGGTCGCAAGGCACCAGACTAGACAGAAATTATAGGTGAATCTCGAGTGTCCTGACAAGGTGCATCCCCACTGCAAGCAGAATGGCAGAGGAAGGACATGCGCGTGGGGATGGAGTGCGGCTGATCCCAGGAAGTTGGCAAGGTGGGTTTGCGGCTGCAGAACCCGAGCAGGGGAATTCACCAGGTGCAAGGACGGAAGTGACGTGTCAGGTGCGGGCAGAGTGCTGATGATAGTGAGAGGGCAGGGTGCCGGCTCAGAGACACACAGACAGACAGACAAATAGACATTACAGTAAGATGGGCGCCGGGCAGGTTGTCCGTGCCCGACACGCACACGCGGACCAGCACTCCTGTCCCAGCGAGGTGCCCAGACAAGCCCCCACAGCAGGCGCACCAGGACCTGCGTTTGGGAACTGCTTAAGGCGTTGTTTGCAACGCCCGCAGGCGTAGCACCCGTGCCCCGGGGAGAGAGGGGCTGGGCCGCGCGCTCTGAGCGCAGGGCAGCGCAGACGTGCCAATACGCACAAACCCGGCCCCTCCCCTGTTCCTGCTAACATGGGGTCTGGGCCACAGTTCCTGACGCGGGGCCCTTAACCCCCCTGGCACGTCTTTCGTCCTCAGGAGGTGATTCTGTGTGCGCGCCTGGTGTTCGAGGGATGCATTTGGTACGGGTGGAGGGTCACTTCTGGACCAGGGTCGTGGAAACCCTGTGCCCCAGGAGAGCGGCTCCAGGCTGCAGAATATCAGCGCCGTGGGCAGAGTCGAAGGTTTGCGTCCTGGAAGGGAAAGCGGGGCCACCCCGAGTGTGCGCGCGCGCGTGTCAGAGCATGGCACATTTCTAGCGCGTCTTCCCCCCGGACCTGTAGGCGTGTTCTGTTCTTCGGAAACCGCCATCACGCTGCTGGGGCCTGGTTCCCCCGAATCCCGGCCGCACGGCTGCCCCCACTGCCGCGTGGTGCAGAGCCGGCCCCGCGGCGACCTCCGGGAACCGGACATGCTTTGTGCACAGCACGTCTGATCTGGAAGCAGATTGCTTTCATGCACCCGGTAAACAGTCTCACGTGTTCCCCGGCGCCCCGACGGGGGAGCGCGCTCGCCTTTCATCACGGGCGCCGAGAACCCGCCTTACGTGCGCTCCCGTCGACGCGCGCACATGAACGCGCGCACGCATTCCAGTGACCCCGCGCGCACACGCACACACACGCCTTCCCGTACCGAGCGCAAGTGCGTGCGCGCACGCACATGGACACGCGTGCTTGGACACATGCGGTCAGCCCTGTGATGTGAGCGCCTCACTTTGCTGAGCTGGGGCGCTGGAAACCAGAGATGGGCAGCCGGCGGGGGAGGTCAGCCGCCCGCTGCAGTGCTCTCGGGTCCCCTTCCCAGGGGAAGAGGGGACCCAGGGTCTGCGGCGTCGATGGAGAATTAGAAGTTCATTTCGGGAACGCTAGTGCAGGTCTCCCGGGGCAGGGAGGAATCCATGCGTCGGGACACACAGCAGCCCAGCTGGACTGTCCCGCGATCGAGCTTCTTGCAACGTGGCTGTGATTTATGACGGATGTTCGCGGCCCTGCAGCCGGGCCCTGGGTTTCTTCCCCGAGCCAACACACGTGTTTTCTTCATCCTCAGCTGAATGAACGTTATTCACATCCTATTTCCAACCCCCACTTCTTCTTTTTCGGACATTCATGAAAAAAACCCTCAAGTTGTTCTCTAACCTGCAACCTGCAGGGGCCTCTTTCCGGTTCCACTGTGCGTCTTTCTGCCACGATTGTGGTATATGGGGACACTCTGGACTTCCCGCTCGGTGTCCCTATAACCCTACAATTGCACTAAAGATATCAAGTCTATTAATTTAGGACAAAGATGGAAAAATAATCAGGTGACTCTGTGTCCTTGAAACCGAGCTGATGGCTTAGTGCTGGAAATACGGAATCCGTCGCTTAGGGGTCACGTCCAGATGGAAGTGCCCTTGTGAGACTAGGCTATGGCCAGGGCCACTTTGTGGGTCGAAATGAGTTTTGCGGGTCTATTTATGTTTCTCCTTCAAACCATAGCAACCAGTGGAATCAAGCAGGGGGTCTGAATGAATTGCAGGGAGCATTACAGGATGGGGTTACAGACAGAGTCTGGAGGGTGAAAACCCCTTGTTGGTGTTTCCACCGGTACTCCCCAAGACAGGGAATGACGTGGGAGACCAGCCTCCCCGCCGTTCACCACGTCAGCTGGTGTGCTGTCCGTTGAAGGTGCAGACATGGTCTCGCTGCCCCAGGACCTTTGCACTGGCTGTTTCTTGTGTCTCACACACTTCTCCCCAGACGTCCACGTGGCTTTTCCTTCCCCTCGCCCCGGTTGTTGCGGAGCTGCAGATTCTCAACGAGACCCTCGTGGTCTGGTTCTTAAAATGCAAATCGCCCCACGTGGGCAGCATCGACGCCCTCCCTGTTTCAGCACGTTCGAGGGGTATCCTCACCACTGGCCGGGCATGCCGTATATGTGTCACCTCCTCTGCGTACAGTGTCCTGTTCCTACTAGAAGGGACGCCCTAGCTGGATAGGGTCATGTCTGTCTTATTTAGGGCCACCTTTCCAATGCAGGCACATGGGATGCGCTCTAGGAACACTGTGCCAAGAATGAGTGATACCCCCGGCACCGCCTCCCTGGAAGGAATCCTGTGTCTTCCTCGGGGGCATTATTTCAGGGACGGTGTGAACACCGCCAGTCCCCATAAAGTCCCAACCGTTCTTCAGTACTTCTCCGTCTCCGTTGTTGGGGCGTAACATTGTCGGCAAATGCTACCTCCTCTGTGAAGACCTCCCTGATTACTCCAGCCTGGCACTGGCCTCTCCTTCCCTCATCCGTTGTGCCCCGGGGTCTCCGGATACCATCATTTCCATCTCTATGTCCCTTCCGTGCGGACGTCATCCGTGCCCCGCTGTTCCTTTTACGGTGCCCTCATCTCAACAAGAAAATTCTTGATTTTTGTTCAGGAGCGCCACGTGCCACTAAAAAAGTCTACTGGTGCCATGCATTTTTAAGTGGTTCGGAGTATTTTTTGTCTGCGTATTAGTTTATGGAGATCGTTGTAGATTCTCCTGGAGTTGAAGACATTTTAAAACATTGTGTTGATGTATTTACTTAGTTTGCGGGGATCGCTGTAGATTCACATACAGTGTAACAGATTTTTAAACATTTAAAAATGTGTTGTTGTTTTTTTTTTTGTCCACTTAATGTATCTTCTGAGTCTATGGAGGTCATTCTCTGTTTCCACATTCTTTAAGACACACAGTAGGTGGTCGTTTGATGCAGTTCTGAGCAGTGGCGGCATTTTGGCAATCCCTGGTACACAATTCACAAGCAGGGGACGCGCATCTGTGCAGCCCCACCCGGCCCACCTGCGAGGACCCTTCACAGCTGCGCACGTCCTTCCTGCCCCCTGTACAGCCCCCTGGAGACCACGGGTCCATCCCTGTCTCTGTACGTTTGTCATTTTGTGGCCATGGACTATGGGACATGGTGGGATTAGCTACGACCCTTTGGCAGAATTCCCTGGAGGTTTATACAAGCTGCCCTACCTGTCATCAGGTTTCCCCGCGGCTGAGAACACTGCAAACACGATGCATTTTAGAGCAAGACCCCGCGGGGCCCCGTCTGCCCCATCCACCCCGAACGCTGTCTGCAAGCCCCATGTCTGTTCCTGGGGCCGTGGCCTCCAGTGTCCACAAGACTTGGGCGCAGAGCTACGCCCAGTAAATGTGACTGTCTGGGAACAGGAGGGTGCCATCCTGCATGGGCGCCGTCCCCGGGCCCACGCCTCCCACGCTCCCGTGGGCACAAAGCAGTTCTCACATCCACGCTCGCTCTTCCCTCAGAGGGGTTTTGTGCAAGTTGGCCACGGGGCTGTGACCGGAGTCCGTGTTCCCTGCAGCTGATAATTGCTTCCTCCCTGCAAACTTGCTTCCACGTGCGGTTGCCCTGCTCCCTTCCCCAACTCTGGACTGAATGTCCTGTCCCACGGGGTCCACAACCACAATCCTGGGCTCTGCCCCCCAGCTCGCCCCTCTGGGGGTCTCGCTTGGCCCCCACCCCCGGTGCTCCCTGATTCCCCCTGCCTGTCCCCTCCTTTGTCGTGGTTGGTGGGAGCACATTCTGCACAAGCCTCCTCAGAATCCAGGGTTTTGCTATTTTTTTTTTTTTTGAGAAAATCAAATATAAAACACAAGTCTAGAAGGAGCTGGGAGTGGAGGGAAGATGAGCCTGTAGGGTGACCCCACACTGATCAAGGGAGGTCCCCCCCAGGCACGGCCGTTATGAAGTGGCTGTCCTGCATCCAGTGCAGGTCTAAGCTCAAGGGTCGGCAAAGTGCGGAGACCCCGGGGGTACCACAGAGTCGTGTCCCAGTCCTTCGGGTCGGGGTTTCTCGGCCGGAAGCCAGTTCCGGAAACACCAAGGCGGTGGGGGAATTCTTAACCGTGGAGTTTCCCCGAGCACAGGGCGGGGAAGCATTTGGTCCTGTCACCCACTTTGGGGTGGGGTGTTGTCTCTCTGCCTTCGGGGTCTGGGGCCCAGGTCCTGGCCGATCCGTCCCCTCTGTGCACAACACCCCGTAGAACAGACAAGCTCCCTGCATGTGTGCTCACAACCTCTCCAGCCGTCCCAGCCTGCCCCCTCCCCCCCGGTTCTGGGGCTCCTACCCCGCGGAGCGTGGTCCTGCTGATGGAGAGAGCCGGCTCTCTGGAGGGGTAACCAGGAAATCAGTCTGTGGAAGCGATCGGCGAGACAAGTGGGGCAAACAAGAATGAGCCAAGTCTTCAGGAAGCCCCAGAACTTGAATCGTGGAGTTGCCGCGTGCCCCAGAAATCCCCTCGTGGGAGTGGAGTGTTCACGGCTGAGCAATCCACGCTAGCTGGAAATGACCCACACATCGAGCGATGCACGGATGGATCAACAGAAGGAGGTGCATGCGCGCAGGGGAGTAGGATCGGCCGTGAACAGGAGCCCTGACACCTGCAGCCCCGTGGACCGAGCTTGAGGACACGACGCTCAGTGGCCGAAGCAGATGCACGAGGTTCCACTGCATGGGATCCCCCATTATGGGAAACGTGCTGATCGCGCACATCCACGGAGACAGAGGGAGGCTGAACGGTTCCAGGGGCTGGAGAGCGGCTGCCAATGGGGTCGGGGCCTCCGCCAGGCGATGACAACGTTTTGGAAGTCGCAGAGCCCTGTGAATGTGCTAAGGACCCCGGACGTGCAAAGGGGAGACAGGTCTGGGGTGTGAGTTACACCCTGATAAAGCGGTTAGTACAATGACCATGAGAACATAGCCTGGCAACCAGCCCCCAGGCCTCCCTCCCGGGGCCTCCGTCAGCTCCGGAATCCATAGAACGGCGGGGTCTGTGAGCGAGGACCGTGCACACAGCCCAACCCGCTCACGGAAAACATCGCCTGTTCATTGACATTGGGGGCGGGGCGGGGAGACAGTGGGGTTTCGATCCGACGGGCACCACACAGGCCGAGAGGACCACGCCGACCCGCTGCCGTGCGCTGGTAGACGCGTGATTGTGGCTGGGCAGGAGCCCTTCTGTTTCCTCCGCCGTCCATGCCGCGGCCCGGGCAGGCCGGGAGGGCCGTGTCGGAACCCCTCTTTACGTGACAGCTTCATGCGTCAAAACATGGCAAATAGAATGAGATCAAAGTGCACGCTGCCTGTCGGCTCTCAAGGTCGGTGAGGATGCTTGTGTCTTTATCGGGGAGGTGACAGTCCCCTGTCACCGGCACTGGGCTGGGGGCTGCGTGCGCGGCGGGGACGGACGGACGGGGGTCTCCGGGGCGTTGCCTCGCATGGGGGACGCAGGGCTGCTCGCGGCCAGACACCTGCCTGCTCCCGGGTCACCGAAAGTACGTCCTTCTGTCCTGTGGCCTATGTGGGCACGTCGGGCCCTCGGAGCCGACGGGGCACGGTCCGGTGGGCTTTCCTAACCCAGACTCTTGTGCAGGGTCTGTAGGGGAAGCGGGAGAAGGCCCTGCGAACAATGGGACGTTGTCTGCGAATGACCGTGATGGATCACAGGTTTGCCCACAGCCCGACCCCGCTCCTAGGGCAAGGCCTGCGTCCTGTGGTTAAAGACCCGGAACGTGGACGGGGAGCAGGGAGGGGGGAAGGCGTGCAGGGTGCAGGAAAAGAAAGCTCGCGGGGCCGGCGGACAGGTGGGGACCGGAACTGCAAGGCTGTGCTTCTCTGAGATCTGGCCTCGCCGGCTGGGAGCAGAGACCCTTTCCTGCGTCTCCCCCGATACTCCACCAACGAGGTGGATACTTTGCACCGTGCACGCGGGCCGGCTCGCAGACTTTTTCCCGGGACCCCCGTCCGCATCGAGGGGGGAAGGAGGCGCGCTTTGGGGCTCAGCACGGTAATTCGACAGCATTCTGAGGTGCCACACGTTTAATGAGGCGGACGGACAGGAAAGTCCCCAAAAGGCAGAGTTCCCTTAAAAACAAGGGAGCCTGCTGCGTGTGGCATTCTGCATTGATTCGGCCCAGCGTTGGGGCTTGCAGACGTTCCCGTCACTGAACACGCTGCTTTGTGGCTGAGCACGGGAGACGTGCTCAGTAAGACCTGTATGGGGAGGAAGTGTCCATGCTGGGCTCCCACGGAGCCGATGGGCACGGTGCGTTTTTCTGATGGAAAAGACGAGAGGCTGGGATTGTGTTCATGCCGAGCATGGTCCCTGAGCCTCATGCTTCTGGTCCCAGAAAGGGGAGGGGGGTGGGGAGGTCTGCTCGTCGGGGAAACCGAGGTGGTGGGTGGTGGTCTGGGACAGCAAAGTGCCCGGTAGACTGAGTCCCGGGGGCGTGGGGGCCCCGTGTGGATGCCGCCTCTGTTCCTGGTACGGCATGGGGCATCTGTCAGTCGGATCTACTCCCGTGCGTCATCAGGGCAAGCCGCGGTATCGGGGGGATTTTTACCGAGGAAGCTCTAGTAGAAAATTTGCAGGGTTTTCAAAGCCCTGGACGATGCTGTCGAGCGAACTGGGGCTCCCGTCTGTGGTTTCGCTCAGGGGCCACCTGGGGGGAGCAAAGTTCATACACAGGTGTTGGTTTCACGCCTGCCCACAGACGGGCCACGTCTGCCTCCTGTGCTTTGCACGGGCTTCAGACCACGAATGCCTCCTCCTGTCCTTTGGGCCATGGGCTTCAGGCCACG
>NW_023270649.1:342263-362637 GCF_011800145.1 Mirounga leonina
CGAATGCCTCCTCCTGTCCTTTGGGCCATGGGCTTCAGGCCATGTCCTCCTCCTGTCCTTTGGGCCATGGGCTTCTGGCCGTCTGCCTTCTGTCCTTTGGGCCATGGGCTTCAGGCCACGTCCACGTCCTGTCCTTTGGGCCACAAGCTTCTGGCCGTCTGCTTTCTGTCCTTTGGGCCACGGGCTTCTGGCCACGAATGCCTCCTCCTGTTGTTTGGGCCACGGGCTTCAGGCCACGAATGCCTCCTCCTGTCCTTTGGGCCACAGGCTTCAGGCCACGAATGCCTCCTCCTGTCCTTTGGGCCACGGGCTTCAGGCCATGTCCACGTCCTGTCCTTTGGGCCACAAGATTCTGGCCACGAATGCCTCCTCCTGTCCTTTGGGCCACGGGCTTCAGGCCACGTCCACGTCCTGTCCTTTGGGCCATGGGCTTCTGGCCATGAATGCCTCCTCCTGTCCTTTGGGCCACGGGCTTCAGGCCACGAATGCCTCATCCTGTCCTTTGGGCCATGGGCTTCAGGCCACGTCTGCCTTCTGTCCTTTGGGCCACGGGCTTCTGGCCACGTCTGCCTTCTGTCCTTTGGGCCACAGGCTTCTGGCCATGAATGCCTCCTCCTGTCCTTTGGGTCATGGACTTCTTGCCACGAATGCCTCCTCTTGTTCTTTGGGCCACGGGCTTCAGACGCCTACCACTGCCTGCATCTGGGTTTTCCTCCCTGTGTTCGTCCTACTGCCCCAATGTTTGTCCCCTGTTTCTGTCTCTCCCAACGGACAGTCCACAGAGGACTGCAAGGAGGAAGGCCTCTTCCTCTCTGGCCATGTCCTGCCACGTTTCCCAGACAAACGTCTCTCTTCGGGCATCTCTCTGTCCTGTAGCCGCAGTTCCCCGGTTTTAAACTCTTGCCAAACTCAGAGCCTTTTGTGCAGGGAGCCCAATGCCGGACTCGATCCAGGGACTCCAGAATCTGGGGAGCCAGCTTCTCAGTGGCCCCGTTAACAGGGGCTTCCCTGGGAGTGGGGTTCGGTGGCAAGCCCCACTCTGGGCTAGGACTTTGGTGGCTGTGTTCCGATTTTTTTTTTTTAAGGCAGCATTTGGATCCCGCCACCTCGCACGCGCCCCAGTGGGCTGCTTTTCAACGTCCACTCTCCTGTAACAATTAGCGCCGTCCTCCCTGCCGGAGTCTAGACGCATCTGGAGGCCGCAGGGAGTCCAGCCGGGGTGGGGGGGAGGCTGGGGCTCTGCCCCCAGGCCCCAGTCCAGGTGTGCCAGACAAGGAGGGGGACACGGGGCGTTTGCATACCAATGGCCGTGATTTGCATGTGGCGGCCCCGGAAAAATCCCAGAGGAGCAGCTGAAGGGAAAGTTAATAACGGTCCTCGGGGTTGGAGCACGGGGAGCTCAATGGGACCAGCTGTTGTCGGCTCCTCCGAGGGCAGGAATGAAAATTAAATTAAATTAAAAAAAAAAAAGAGCGGGGACAGACGCCGGAGCGGGGAGGAGGTAGGATGACCCAAGCAAGGCAGGGTCCCTGAGCATGGCGGTGGTCCCAGGCGCCCAGGTGGGGGCCGCCACAGGTGAGACCCACCCCCAGCACGCCCTGCCCACCGATGATGCAGTGGTCTGGCCGGCGAGGGGCGTGCGGGGACGCGTCCCGGGAGGCGCCTCTGTGACCTCAGCCTGCGTGGACATCACATCCGCCTGGGGTTCTCGTAGCCACAAACTTCTATTACAGGGAGAAAACACAGCCGAGGGTACAAAGGAGTGGAGAGAAATGTGAAAAAAAATGTGAAAATGTGAAAAGAGCATCTGGGAATTCGTCACCTGCCTCGGAGAGCTGGCTTTGTGCACGGTTCATATACATGTGTGTTTGCATACGTGTGAGTCACATGCATGGTTATGTGAGGAGACGAGTGAAATCTGGCAAGACCAACCTAGTGATTTCAATCCCACCCAGTATGCTTGCTTATATAACACAATATATACGCAATAAATTCTAAACTATAATATTTATATACTCCATGTATATTCATATTTTTGTACTTTACATACAAGTGACATTTAAGTTAAATATATAAATAGTGTAACTTTATTTGGGCACCTGGGTGGCTCAGTCGGTTAAGCGACTGCCTTCGGCTCAGGTCATGATCCTGGAGTCCCGGGATCGAGTCCCGCATCGGGCTCCCTGCTCGGCGGGGAGTCTGCTTCTCCCTCTGACCCTCCTCCCTCTCATGCTCTCTGTCTCTCATTCTCTCTCTCTCAAATAAATAAATAAAATCTTAAAAAAAAATAGTAACTTTATTTGAATCATATTAAATGTACTTATCTATATAAAACAATATAAAATAAGTTATAAAATATAATATTTATATATTTTATATATTTTAAACTTTTTTTATTATGTTATGTTAACCACCATACATTACATCATTAGTTTTTTATGTATTTTTATATATTTTTAATATTTATAATCAAGTTATATATGAGTTGAATATATAAATAGTAACTTTATTTGAATCATATTAAATATGCTTATCTATATAAAATAATATATAATAAATTATAAATTGTAATATTTCTATATTTTATATATCTTTTATATTTATAACTAAGTTAAATATAATGAGTTAAATACACAATTACTAACTTTATCTATTTAAGTTATATGAGGTGTACTTATATAAAACAATAAATTTTGTGTACAATATATTATGAAATATATATTTATGTATATTTCTATTTTTATAGTTTATATATAATTTATATGTAATATGAGTTGAACATATAAATGGTAACTTTATTTAAATCATGTTAATATACTTATTTTTATAAAAGAATAAATTTTATATTCAATAAATTATAAAATAAAATATTTATAATATAAAAAATATAAAGTATAATATACATTTATACATGTATGATTTATATTTTTATATATGTTATATAAAATATGAGTTAAATATATAATAACTATTTATTTGAATCATATTATATATGCTATTTATATAAAACAAGAAATAAATAGTAATTTATAAAATATATATATTTTATATATATTATATTTTTATATATAAATTATGTAAAATATGAGTTAACTATATAAATGGTAACTTTGTTTATTTAAATCATATTAAATATACTTATTTGTATGAAACAATCATACATAATTATAAAATATAATATTTGTATAGTTTATATGTATTTATGTTTCATGATAAGTAAAATATGAGTTGACTATATAAATAGTGATTTTATTTATTTGAATCACACTAAATGTGCTTATTTGCATGAAGCAATAAGTACGTACGGTAAATAGAGGCATGTCCCATTGTGCAACACCGAGCCCTTTACCGGTTTCGCGGGCCCCATCGGTGGTGACGTCTGCATGGTGTCCCTATAAAATGCTTCTCCCACGTGTCTTGTTTTAGACGCACTGAGTGTCCCAAGTGTCAGCAAGAGCTGGAACTCTGGACTCGCCCGATGGTCTCGGGCAGGGTTGTCGGCCCGGCGAGGCCACCCGCTGCGTTTCGTGGGCATGGAGGTGGGGCCTGAGGGCGAGGTCCGAACTTCCGTCCAGGAGATACCGGGGGCCGTGTGGTCCCACCGCCGGCTGTGGGGATCTGGGTCGTTGGGTGGCGGAGTGAGGACGGCTGGGTTCCCCTCTGGAACACGTGTGTTGTTCCCATTTGCAGCCAGCAAGGAGCTGGACGGTGGTGCTTTGGCCCCCGGGCATCCCTGCCGCCACGGAGCACTGCTCGGTGTCCACGGTGGGTCCCTGCCTGAGCCCGTGGCTTCCCGTGGGACTGGATCACGGTGGCCGGCAATGCTGGGGGTGGTACGTGTGGTCCTGCTGTCTCTTTGTGAGGGTCGCTGTGGATTCAAGGATGCGTTTCTATCTCAACGGTTTCAGCGTGTTGAAGTCAGTTACCAGCACTGTTCTTCTGCGGGAGGCTCCCCGTGTGTCCCCAGTGGCGACGTTTCAAGCCACCTCCCCTGCCCTCGACATGAGCCCATTTGTCCATCTTGCATATAACACTCAATACATCAAGTGCCCTCCTGAATGCCCGTCACCCAGTTACCCCAACCCCTGCCCACCTCCCCTCCTGCAACCCTCAGTTTGAAGAAACAGACTCTTAACTACAGAGGATGCACAGAAGGTCAGCACAGGGGAGCTGGGTGCGGGGAGGGTGAACTAGGGGGTGGAGACGAAAGAGCACACCTGTTGTGATGAGCACTGGGAGATGTATGGAAATGTTAAATCAGTAGATTGTACACCTGAAGCTAAGATAATACTGTACGTTAATTATACGTCAATTAAAAAAAGGCAAAAAAAATACATAAAAGTGTATCCTAAAACCAGGCAAACACACGAGGGCAGAGAGCATCCTGATGACCTTCGCCGATGGAGGTGCATTTTTGGATGCTCTTAACGCCAGTAACAAGCTCAAAGACCCAACGCAGGGAAGGTGGAAACATGGTCTGAAACCATTTGAAGAGGCCCACCCTGGTGCGAGCTTACGAGGCACAGACACGTGTGTGGGGAACAGGAGAGGTTGCAGCTTTGAGGAAGGTTTAGGGTGCGGGTGGCTGGGGGGCTCCCGTGTGCCCTGGAATCCTATGAGGAGAACCCACGGGGCCCAGGCGAGAGGAGATTCGGGAACCTCGGGACAGTCTGGTGTGGATGATGGGACGGATCCTGGAGAAGAATGCTGAAGGTGTTAAGGAGAGGCTCATTGATTAGGAAGAAACAGGAAAGGGTTCCAGTAGTACACCAATATGGCTGAGTCGCTATCGGAGGGTCTTCCATTAGCTTGTGAGCACCTGAAACAGAAGCACGGAGCACAGCAAGGGATTACTCAGCAGCGCGCAAGCAGATATAAGGAAGATGACCGGAACAAAACGCAACAGGGGACCTGCTGGGGCTGAGTCTCGTGGAGATGTGCTCAGTGGGGCGTGTTGGCAGATGATGAAAATATCCCGAGCGGACAGGTGGAAAGCCGGCCGACGTGGTTTGACAAGACTCAACGCAAGAGTGTGACCTCGCAGGGAAAGAATCGTTCTTGGATCTTGCGGGAGGTTTTGAAGTTTCCCTGAAGTGATCCCATTCGCCAAGAAGACATGACCATTCCCTGCCTGTGCAGGAGCAGACAGAAGGACCCTTTGCGTGGAGGGTCTTGGGTCTTGGGGGGGGTGTCTTCATTCATGGCACGGGCTTGGAGGACCGCCATCAATATTCTCATCATCTCAGGGTGAATTCTTGTTGAGGATGCTGGTCAGACCTCTTGGAGGGCGCCCTCCATGACTGCATGACTAGTACGCAATTTGCACATCCTTGCCCTTTGTCCCAGGATTCTGGGGCCCCCAGCACGCGGCAGATCTGAGCAATGACTCGGTTGCATACCCCACCCTTCTGCCTCCTCCACCGCTACCCCAATTGATACATTCCTATCCCAGCGCAAAAGCACGAGACCACCTGTAGACATTCAGGACAAACGCTCTACACCCGATTTCCCAACCTGCGCAGCAAGAAGGACCGTGCCTGGCTCTCCGGGTGTGTGACGGCCCCGACAGCCTGGATCTATCCAGACACGTCTGTACGTGGACCACAAAGCGACACTCCCACGTGAGCTTCCCACGCATGGCGGGCGGGAGAGAACCACGTCGTGATCCGCCAAACCCCCCTCGCGGCAAAGCTGGTGGATTTGCAGGGCAGGGGGGCGACTTAAAAGTCTTCGCTTTAACAAACCCTGGGTGGTGCAGAACACAGGCTTGTTTCTGCTAAAGGGTACGGTTAAATTATAATTATATTTCATTCTGTGTTTCCCGAAGAACGTTTTTGTAACCAGACCCCACGTCAGCGTGCTGTTATTATAAATCTTCTAACGTAGAGGCACGCTGCTGGTGGGAGGCGGGGAGCCTTCTGGGTTTGTGGGCGGGAAGTGAGCGTCGCGGGGTCCGCTGGGTGGCCGGCTCCATATTTATGATGCGTGGGCACTGGGGAAGGCAGAGTCTGTGTTGGGGCCGGTGCCACGAATGCCCAGCCCGCGTTACGTTCCTCCCTTGCTTTTCTTGAATTTATCTCCCAGCAAAGGAAAACTAAACGAATCCTTAAAACTAATACACTTTGTGCCAAGAATACGAATGGGGGCGGCCAGGAAGGGCAGCACTAATTATACTGCTGATTTGTGGCATCCCTCACCCCGAACGGTTTTGTGCGTGAAGAGCATTAAAAAAAAAAAAGGAAAACGCAGGAGAACCTCTGGCCGCTCTGGTCCCAGAAAAGAATGGAGAACTCCAGGCCACGTGGCAAACCCACAGTGTCCACGTCCCTGGGGGTGGGGGTGGGAGGGGCCCCTCTCTGGCCTCAGTGCCCTCCTGTCTGGGTCAGGAACCCTCCAGAAGGGCCGGGCTTCCTGAGGACACGTAGTTCTGCCCTGTGTGTTTTGCAAACCAGCCTTGCAGAGGTCGGATCTTGCGCCCAGAGTCCATGATGCTTTTCTCGGGCAACCGCTAGGAACATTCCTGTCCTAATTTTGTCAGCGCATGGTTCCCAGCCAAAGCCCTTTGGGTTCAGCTCCTCGGATTGCATTCCGATACCCCTTTCTCCCAGAGGCGGGCTTGGGCACCAGCGTCCGCCCAGTGGCTCCGGGGAAGTCATGGAGGATTTTTCTAGGTCTTGATCTGTGTCTAAATATTTATAATTCAGGACCTACTCGGCCGGAGGCTCAGAGGGGACGATGGGGCAGAGGGAGAGCCCAATGCCTCTAAGGAGTTAAAGAATTATTATTTTTTAATCCAATTGGCTTGGATTAACATGTAGAGGGCTCCCTTCCTAACACAAATCAAGTTGTTCGCATCCACAAACACAGCCTTGCTTTGGCCGCCATTCTGAGTTTGTAAGATGGGGGGAAAAGAAACAGCATGGCCTGGGATGGTGAATCCCAGGGAGACCAGAAAGCCGGGAATGCAGACTGAAAACCCAGCCCTAAATGCAGTGGACATGAGTACGGTCTTGGAAGTTAAACTGGTACAGTTCATGGAGACAGGACGTGGTCTGCTACGTGTGGCCCCAGGATTGCCCATCTTTATAGATCCAATGGGTGGTGTTGGAACAAAAACCAGAGACGGCTACTGGTTCAAACTGGAGAGCTGGCTTGGGCACCGTGTCCGTGTCCTCAATGATCTTTGAGTTTTCTCGCAGCAATGGGGAGCTAGGCGTTGACAAACTGTGTGCCCTGAGGCAGAGGGGTTGGTATGTGGGTCTCACACAACAGGGAGACGACTGAAATTTTCTTCATATTCCTCCACATGATTTGCCTGTCTCAGATACAATTTAAGAGTGCAACTAAGTAAGAGGGAGGACAAAAAATTCTACCAGGTTGTGTTAGTAGAGGGGAGGTGTTTCTGAGGAAGTCGAGATGTCCCCCACCCCTGTTTTGCTGAAATACAGCACAGAACTCTCTAGTTGCTTCCTATTGGGATAACATGGAAAACCGTTAAGTGAGCACTCATTTTGCAGGCTAATGCTGAAAATAGAAGAGTTGGACGAAAAATACACAGTTGTTTTCAACGAAGGGAGAGAAAAAAGAATAAGGCAAACACGAATGAGAGTCGAAAGAAGGTATTTTGCATTTCTTTTGGGTACTGGAGACACCGAATATTAGTTGATTGATTCTTAGCTTTGTATGGACCAGGCTCTTGCTAATGGAACCCATGCCGGGCAATGGGATTCACATAAATTTCGGGGTGAGCATGGGGACGGATGCAAACAACAGCCCATGATGAGGATGACCGGCATCTCTCCGGTCCCCACGGCGTCCTCTCTGACGAAGAGGACCAGTATCTTCTGGGTGCCCGGTGCGTCCTTTCTGACGATGGGGACCAGAAGGTTCTCATTCTCCACCACATCCATTCTGGCAAGCAGAGCATTTGCCGGGAAGTCTTGTAGCCGATGCATGCCGGCCCGCGGTTAATGCAGGTTTGCAACTCCTGAGTCTGGGCTGTTGGTCCCTACTCTGTCCCCACTGTGTGCCTCTCTCTGGTAGAATGGAAACACCTTCTGTTGTATCTCAAAGTGTTTTGTTCTAAATCACCGGGTACAATTGAAGATAGGATGAACCTGAAGGTCGTGTGGTGAATAGTATTTACGACGGCAAAGGGAAAGATGCAGGCTGCACCACGCCCACACCACGGAGTACGGAACCTTTTGTCTGACACCCCTTTTGTCCTGTAGAGTTGTTGTTGTTACTATTTTCTGAAAGCACACATTAACTATGAGTGCAGAGCTAACCACCTTAGGAAGGGGTCGTGCATGGGCGTGCATGGTGCTCATCATGAGGATGCAGAGACAGGAGGGCAGGGGGTCACATATATTTCTGGGTCCCCTCCGTGCTGAGGCCACAACCCAGCCTCTGAGTCTGTGCCTCCCTCCCACACACACCTAATGGGGGTATCTCTGTCATTTCTAGTCGCCAATGGAGGCCATATGTGTGGATGTTTGTGCAGCTGGGATGAAGCTCTTGGAACATTCTAGAAAGTTGCCTGCAAGTCTGTCTGGGTTTACAAAGGCCCCAGAGCCCTTCAGAGACACTGAAATAATGGTATCCACGATACCGGCACTTTTCCTGGTGCTAAGAAAAATAGTTTCTACTCAACATAAGCGGGAGTGATTTCTAGTTCCACGAGAGCGGGCAAGCAGCGAATACTGGGACCTGTGATTTTTCAGAGTGGAATCCTGGTTCATGGTGTACAGTGATTGGCTGAGGAAGCCACAGGCCTGGGATAGAGAGATTTGCAGGTGGGGAGGGAGCAGGATGAGCAGCACCGATACCCCTCCATGTTGGTGCACCAGCTAGCCAGCATTCAGGATTCACAGTGAATTCTCCCAGAAAGACACACATGGCAGTGTCCCGGGGAGGCCACGACAAAAGGCCACACGCCGGGTGGTATAAAGCAGCAGGTACTCACGTCCCTCGTCCCCCCAGGCTTGGAGACCGGCAGCCTGACACCACGTCCTGGGGATCAGGATGTGGACACGTCAGTCCATCTGCCATGGCTGCCGTAACAGGGCGCCACATACCGTGGGGATTACAAACAGCAAACATTTGTTTCTTACAGTTGTGGGGGCTGGATGTCAAGATCTGGTGCCACCGGCGAGCTCACGGGAAGGCCTGCTGCCCATGGCATCCTTCTCGCTGCTGGCCTTATATGGCGGAAGGGGTGATGGGGTCCCTGGGGTCTCCTTCATGAGGACACGAATCCCATCGTGGGGGCTCCACCCTCACGAGCTGATCTCCCCAAGGCCCCGCGTGCTAACACCATCCCACTATGGTGGGTTAGGTTCCAACAAAGAACATTGGAGAAGAACAAACACATGGTCCACTGTGACGTCTTTGGAGGGTGGCTCTGCGTGCCACATGGGGGGTGAGGACAGGGCCGTCTGAGGTTATTACTCCCTGTCCACACCGCCAGCTCCTTCGTCTGTGTGGTGTGGGTGACAATACTACAGACCTTACGGGGAAGGCATTTGGCACGGTCTCCGTGTCGTTGGATCATCAGTTATCATCTTTATGGGGTGCTGCTTGCTGTAAGAGTAATTAATAGTGGCTGTCGCTGCTAGGGATGAGTAGTGATCACTGTTACGATGTCATGGAGGTGATGAGCTTGTGTTTCCAGGCCCATGAGGAAAGACGACTTGAGGTCGTGTGAGGACCTCCAGGTGCACAGTGATGGGGTGGGGTGGGGGAAGGTTTCCGGGGCTGGGAATCTGCCCACGTGCTTCCCAGACAGGTGAGAGGCGGCGGGGCCTCAAGTCTGCCGCCAGGTGTGAAGGGCGGGCCAGCCTGATCGGTGTTTGGAGTCACTTCCTTGCGTGAAGTACATGCCCAGAGGGATGCTATTTGGAAATTAGGTCTTATTTGCTGACGTAATCAGGTTAGGATGACGTCATTGGAGTGGCCCTAAATCCAATGGCAGGTGTCCTTGTAAGAGACAGAAGAGGAGACACGGACACAGAGGAGAAGCCACGTGAGGACGGAGGCAGAGATGGGAGGGACGTGGTCATGAGCCCAGGGACCCTGGAAGCTGGAGGAGGCAGTAAGGACCATCCCCTGGAGCACCGGCCGTCTTGCCCCGCCTGGATCTCAGCGGCCCTGCCCCGCCTGGATCTCAGACTTCTGGTCTCCAGAGTTGGGGGGACAATGAATTCCCGGTTTTGAGCCACTCGGTCTGTGGTAATTTGCTATGGCCGCCCAGCACATGCATGTCCTGCAAAGGTGGGTGGGTGGCCCCAGGCATAGTGCGGCCTTGACAGGCAGGAGCAGGGACATCGAGGTGGGAAATGGAGACCAGAGCCTGGCTCTGCAGAGAAGAATTCATGGAGAGCCTCCGTTCTGAGAGATTTGGTGGGACCCAGGAGGACCCTCAGGTCCTGGATGTGTCTCTTGAGAATAAAGTTCTAGGAGGTGGGAATGAGGAAGCCGGCAGCTGGGAGGAGGGCAGAGCTCCCAGCACGTTTACGAGTGGGCTTGTCTCCGTGAAGGAGGGAACTCGGCTGCAGGGACTGGTATATAAGGCAGTGTAGGGTGCTCGGGCCAAGACGCCAGCATAGGGCTACCTCCTTCAGTTCCTGGTGACCGGAACAGGTGTGTGGTGGGACGACGCCCGCCCCCCTGCCCTGGGGCAGCTGAACCCACCGGTGTGGGGCCCCCAGGTGCAGGGGCGGCTGCAGGAATGCAGACCATGCTTGGGTTCACGTGCTCAAATCGCTCCCTCCTCTGACCCGAAGCCTAGTCTTGTGGCATGCCAGCGCGTCTTCCCGGACCGTCCACGGGCCTCTTGCTTTTCCCCCATGATGGAGCTAACCTACGGAAGTCTGCCTGTGAGACCTTCGGGTCACTCCCTCGCACCAGTTGGTGACAGGACATCCTAATTGCAAGCACAATATTAGGGGAAGTAAACAGGTTTTTGTGGGGGGTTTTTGCCCTGGTATATAAGCAGCCTATTAATTAAAAAAAGTGTGTGTGTGTGTGTGTGTGTGTGCATGTGTGTGTGTGTTGGGGGCAGCGGTGGGGGCAGATAGATAGAAAAAAAGACACAGGGAAATTCAACACTAATGTCGCCGTCCGGAGACAACCCATGCTAACTTCCGGGGTCAGCAACACCATGTGCTTCGCTGCACAGAAAATGCCAACATATTTATGAACAATCACGTACGTGTGCACGGGATAGGCACATGCGGCGGGTCCGTCTGCTTACCTGCTGCATAAGAGCTCACAGTGACCACGCACGCCCTCCCCTACCTGCAATCACACACGTACATCATCCTACCTGCTGGACCTCATGCGCTAGGAGGACCAGGGCGGTATCTGCTTGTCCACTGCGGGGCCCTCGCTCCCGGGAAATCATGAGCAGGCGGATGTAGGACTGCTGCGCACAAGTCCGTCATGTGTGTCACCAGCCAAGTCCGTCCTGTGTGTCCCCAGTCACGTCTGGGAGACGTCCGTGCCTACACACGCTCGTACGGACGTTTCTTTCCACGCCCGCCTGTGGATGGAGTCACCAAGGCCAAGCCGGCGCTTTCCAGGGCCGTCTGACCCTCTCAGGGCCGCCGGCGATGGTCATGCGTTGCAATCTGTGCCAACATCGTCACGGACGTCGTGCTTTGCCGTTGCGTCGATCTCACGGATGGGAGGTTTGTACCCGGCGTTGTCTTGGGCAGGTGACGTCTGAGCGGTCATTCTGGGAAGCCCAGAGAGCAAGATGAGCATCAGGACCAGGGTGGAGACGCGTACCGAGCTCCACTCTGCTCCCTCTGTCCCCGCTCACACTGATCCTTACGGCGGTGTCTGCTTGGATGTGGCAACATGGTGAAGGTCTCATTTTCCCCCCCAGAAAACAGCTTTTCAGGTGCAGATCCAGCCCCCAAAGAGGTGCGAAGTCCGTCCCCGCCGAAACAGGTTAGGGTGTTTTCCTGCAGAAACCGCCAGCCGGGGCTAAGTGGAAACATTCGGACACCAGCCAAGTTCCGTCTCCTGGATTTTCCTGGCGTTCAGTGGAGAACCCTGGCCTCTCTTTGGGGTAAGAAGAACTATCTGCTAACAAAGTGCTTCTCCGTTGTTCAGCGGGAGGGGCACTTCCGGACTTGCTCTGGAAATCCAAGTGTTCTGACCTGGCCAATTGCTGAGAGTTCAGTCTAAATGAATCAGACTCATGTGGTTCCAATTTGCTTCTCCACACTTGGGATTGAAGGGCTTTGGCAAACGCTTTCTTTCTTTTTCCTTCTTTCCTTTACATTCCCCACTCCCCCCTCCCTTAACCCCAGCCATTCGAGAGAAGTGGTTGGAGACGTGCTGATAAACAACAGAGGCATTGAACGTGCATAAACCGGGGGCTGCCCCTCAGCCCACGGGGAGAAGGAGCAGCTCCATCCGTAAATGTTGTGATGTGGTTTGGATGGAGATCTGTGTTCGGGGAGCCCTTGCAGGCTGGACGTGGGAAAAGCTACAAAGAGTGACTGGCAACTGCGGGAAAAAAGCCTGCACTAGCCCGGGGGTGCTGTCCGGGGGTGCCCTTGACTTGAGGAGCGTGCTGGAGACGGCCCTGAGCTTGCAGCTGAGCTGAATTTGCAGGCACCAGGGTGTAGCCACGGCCACCAGGACGTTTTCGGCTGGCCAAGGCCGGCCGCGTCGTCGGCCTTGTGCCTGGTCAGACTCCAGACGCGAGCGGGCGGGCGTGAGGAGTGCGAGCCGCCCTGGGTTACCTGCAGGAATCAGCGTGCGGTGACCTCTGCCCCCAGCGAGGAACATTTCATGAAACGTTGGCTGTGCCAGGCGTGAGGGCTCCTGGCAGGGCAGCCGGGCTCGGAGGTCTGGGGCGATTTTAGGAAGAGTACCCGCGGTGGCCGCCCATGCCGACCTCCACCGTCCCTTTATTTCCGGGACAGGGGGACGCGTGTGGTGCTGTGGCGGCCTAATGAATGGAAGACGAGACGTAATCAGGAAGAGGTGTCACCAATTATGTAAGCGTGTCGTCTTTGTTTTTGTCAGTGAGAATTACAGCCAGGCATAGTTTCGGTACGGAGCGTCGCTGTTTCCAGCCAGACGCAGGCACGAGACGCGGGGAGGGAGGGGGACTGGCAGAGCGCGGGGCCGGCTGTCGGAGGGCTCGGCTGTCTGCGGGGAAGTGATTAGATGCCACGCACGGAGGGTGCGGAGAGCATCCCTCGCGGGGCCCCTAATCATCCTTGGCATGCGCTGTCAGGAAGACGGCTTTGCGGCAGACTGGTCGCCCATTAGGGATGAAGCAGCACATGATGGAAACAAATAGGGTCTTAATCTCCCAAGAAAGGGGCATCGCCGGCTGGCCTGGAAGGCAGGGCCCCTGAGCGGTGGCGCTGGCTGGCGGGGTTGTGTGCTCTTTTCCTGGAAGGGCTGGTTCCTGCCTCCGGGACCCACGGCGTGGCCTGGTGTGTGGCTGGGCCGTGGCCACCGCGGGTCCGGACAGGAAGGTGACCGTCCAAAGAGGGGGTTGGGTTTGTTGAAGGCGGACAAAGGAATTGTAAATTTTAGCTATTTCCTCTTGCCTTTTGGCATGAAGTGGTTTTCGCAGGGGTCTTTCAATCTGGGGGAAGAAGAGGAGCCTTTTTATGGGAAGAAGGAGTAAAGAGTTTAAGGTGCTTCTTATATGAATAAATAGTAAAGATTTAAGGTGCCTGAAGGGAGCACTGGCCTTTTCCCTTGGCTCTTCTGGGAGGTCGGAGCCCTTTGGGTGGGATGCGTGATAGCGCTACCTAGGTGCTAGTCCGTTGAGGAACCCATAACAGAATACCATAGACTGGGGGGCTTATGCACAGTATCTATTTGTCATCATCCTAGAGGCTGGAAGTCTGAAATCCAGGTGTGCACTTTTACCTGGTGCAGGATCCTCTTCCTCGTTCACAGATGATGGCTGTCATGGTGGAAGGGACCAGGAGGCTCTCTGGGGTCTCTTCTACAAGGACCATAATCCCATCAGGGGGGTCCACCCTCATGACCTCATGGCCGCACCTCCAAATGCCACACCTCCAAATGCCACCATATTGGGGGTATGAATTTGGGGGAGACATGCTCATCCAGGACAGAGCAGCCTTTGCCTGGGGCAAGGGCTTGGGTCACACTGGATTGTCTAAGGATGTGATTTGGGTTGGGTATTGGCACACAGGGTAGACTTCGCTCGGCGTGGGGACAGCCATGCCAGGTATTCATGTAGGGTGGTGGATTTGGGGTCATGTAGTATCAGTAGAGCTGGAGACTAACTGACATCAACCATATGGGCAATCGATGGATCCATCTATCAGTCGTGCCTCCATGACAGAGCCCCCCACAGGAACTCTGAATGCTGCGGTTCACAGGGGCTTCCTTGCTTGGCATTCTTCATGCAAATTATCGCACATCAATGCTGGAAGGTCCCACTTCCCAGACTCCATGGGAGAGGACAATGGGATGCCTCTCCCTCCTTGGACTTTAGAGGTCATTTCTTATGAGAGTCATTATTTCCTGCATATGTCCTCTGTTTCCCAAAGATTGTAAACTCCCAGAGGACAGAGGATGTGTCTCATTTTCCTACATGTCCCTCATGTTGCCAAATGCCTTTCCCTATCCTACCGCTCACCTTCTCAAGGTGGGACCTAGCAAGTCTCGGCGAGGATCATTAGAGGGACACTTGTTTGGGGCATCAGGAGACTCTACTTCAGTTCTGGTTTGGGATCTGCCAAATTCAGAGGCAGGGGACCTCTGAAAAATAATTACAACCAGTCTGTTTTGGAAGAAACTTGAAAGATCTGTGGTGCCATAACACAAAGCAGGTACCATAAAATATGTCAGGTTATTCATCATTATTCACAGTAGCCAAAAGGGGGAAGCAACCCAAGTGTCCACTGAGAGATGAATGGTCCACCCACACAGTGGGATATTACTCAGTGTTGAAAAGGAAGGACTTTTACACCTGCTATGACGTGGATGGACTTTGAGGACGTGATGCTGAGTGACATGAGCCAGACGCAGGACAAATCCCATGTGACTCTACTTATATAGGGTTTCTAGAGGAGTCCCATCCACAGAAACAGAGAGTAGATGGTGGGGCCAGGGACTGGGGATGGGAACAGGAAATTAGTGTTTGATGGGGGCAGAGCTTCAGTTTGGGATGATGGGAAGTTCTGGAGGCAGATGGTGGGGATGGTCGCACAACAGTGTGAATGTGCCCAATGCCACTGCGTTTAAAAATGATTATGATGGCACATTTTGTATTATGTGTATTTTACCACCATTTTCAAAAATTAAAAAAAATAAAATAAAACATTATTAAAGTGGGAGGAGGGGAATCATGGTCTCCTCCTTCGCTTTCAATTGTCCAGAGATGACTCAGATGTCTCCTGTGATGTCTGATTGACGGTCTTTACCATAAACCCACCCGTTCAGATAGAGGATGCAGTGTGATGGCCCAGGGAGGTGGTGGGTGGTGGGATCCGTTATCCTGATCTTTCTGTGCCGAGCTCTGTGTAGGGTCTTTGAGAGGTATCTCTGAGATGGCCAGGCACAAAAGTTGACTCAGTTCTTCAGAGAATTGGTCAAGCTCTCCAAGCGTTTGAATTTGGGGAAACCAAAAAGATGACCCATCTCTGTATCTTTACAAGTATTGAATGTTTGCCCTAGACCAGAGAGAAACAATGGTCATCCTGTGCACGTGTAAGATAAAGTCCAAATTCCATCCAGATAAGGGGCCCTGAGTAGAAGTCAATGCCAAGGACCATCAGGTCATCCTGGTCAGGGGATCCTGGTGCTACTTTGTGAGTTTCTTCAAGGATGACCTCTCTGTCTCCGTTCGGGGTCAGACCCCAGAGAAACAGTCCCAGCCCCCACTTTGTAGGAGGACTTTGTAGGAGGACTGGTGAATAACCACAGAAAAAAAGGATTTTACCCTAAAACTGTGAAACACACAAGGAGGAATTTAAAAATCCCACCAAACGCCTACATGTTGATTTTTTAAACAACTTCATAGAGGCGTGATTTACACTCCATGAGTTGCACTCTTTGTGAAAAAACAATTGGATGCTTTTTAGTAAATTTACAGAGTTGTGCAAGCACCACCACAATCTAATTCTGAAATGTTTCTACCACCCCAAAAAAGAAACCACATGCCTATTTGCAGCCAGTGCCCTGATCTCCTCCGCCATCCACTTCCAGCCCTAGGCAACCACTAATCTACTTTGTCTCTACAGATTTCCCTTTTCTGGACAATTTATATAAATGAAATCATGTGGCCTTTTGTGACTGGCTTCTTTCACTGAGCAGAACGTTTCTGAGGATCATCAGAGTTGTGGTGTGCATCAGTGTGGGATTCCTTCTTACGGCGAGATACCATCGTATCATACGGATGGAGCGCGTTTTGTGTATCCATTCACCTGCTGATGGACACTTGGCTTGTTTCCATGTTTTGGCTGTCACAAATAATGGTACTAGGAACATTGGCTTACAAGTCTTTATGTAAGCACACGTTTTCATTTCTCTTGGGTACATACCTACGTGTGGGATAGCAGGGTCGGATAGTAATCGTAGGTTCAACTTTTAAAGAACGTGCCAACATATTTTCCAAGGTGCCCGCACCCTTTGATATTCCCACCAACAGTGGATGAGGGTTCCTGTTTCTCCACGGCCTCACAAATACTTGACAATATCTGTCTTTGTAAAAATTACAGCCACTCTTGAGCGTGTGAAGTGGTATCTTGTGGTTTTAATTTCCCTGATGGCTAATGGTGTTGAGTCTAAATATCAGAATCTAGAAAATTGTGAGGCAGATGCTGATGTTCTTTCAGGGAATAGGTTTTGGACGTTGACTTTGACATTTAAATGACTCAAGTCAACTGTTTTTTTGCATGGCTATTTTTTTCCCAACAGAGGTTGTTGAAAACAAAATGTAAGGAGAGTTAGCGAATGAGATAAATTGACGTATGAATAGTCCAACGTGGTTTTATCATTTTAATCTTCTTGATGACAAAAGCCATTTGCTCTGTTTCTCTTCCGGTGCTGGATTCATTATGTTCCTGATGGCAGATTGCTTTGGTCACTGCTCTTAATTTCGTTGCCACGGTTTAGAGGATTGAAGTGCCTGCCTGAAGGCTCTTGGTATCTCTGAGCTGCGCTAATCAGCCATTCATAATTTCCACAGATGTCTATGAAATGTGCAACTCCCAGGATTAAATGCTCCACCTTTATGTACGGGAGACAAGAGTGTTTCCCCGCATTGCTAGAGCTAGCACGGATCAGTAAGTTAATTATGCTACATTCACTTCTGTCCAAAGTTTAGTTTCTGCTTACATAGAGGATTCTCTGGCTGCACCAGCTGATCAGTTTGCTGGACAAATTTCAACCATCCCTATTTATTTCCTCAGGCAAAGAAAATATAAGGTCCTTAAGAGAAAATACCTACCCTACTTATAATGACAAATAAGGCAAGGAGAGCTTTCTTCTGTTTAAAAATTCCCTGTGTGACAAAACATACATTTAAGCTTTGTATGATATTAAAAATAGATTGCCCTATCTCTCCATCAATAAGTATACATGGAATTCTTGGTTGATGTTAAACAAATCTGGGGAAGAATGCCAGCCTTCAAAAAAAAAAAAAAAAACCCCAGATAGTCTAATAATCTAAATATAACCTAAACATACACAACTTTTTTATTACATGTCCATCCATCCAGTTTCTATCCATCTACCCACCCATGTGTCCATCCATCCATCCATCCATCCATCCACTCATCTATCTATCCATCCATCCACCCACCCACTCATCTATCTATCATCTATCTATCCACCCACTCATCCATCCATCCATCCATCCATCCATCCACTCATCCTTCCATCCATCCATCCATCAATCCACCCATCTATCCATCCTTCCACTTATCCTTGCATCCATCCATCTATCTATCCACCCATCCACTCATCCTCACAGCATTTTGGTTCTGGAAGACATTGAGCTACAAACACATAAAACACAGGCAGATATAGGAACGCTTACATCTCACCAATAAAATACTAACAAGTTCAAGACATAGTCATTAGACTGACAAAGCAAGATTTATCTTTGAAAGACATTTTTCACCTATTTCTCCTTCTTCAAGGGAGCCTCCCATGGTTGCTTGGGTCTTACTCAGCAAGACTGGAGTGGCCTCTGCTGGTTCAAAAGCCATTGGTTTGGGCACTCACTTTCCCGATTGTTTACACAGTGGATGGTTAGTGTCTTCATGGGTTTCAGAGCATATTCTACTCCAGCGGCTGGAATTAGGAATCATGCTTCCTGCTTGGTATATTGCCCCAATCCCCCACCTTTTCTCCTGCAAACAGACACACACACGCACACACATACACACAGAGAACATGTAAATTGTTTATGTAGACGATCAGGAAATTCCAATTCTGAAGTTCAAATACAAGAACTGGCTTAAAGAGTGACAGGAAGGGCGTCTTGTACTCATGTACCCATGTCTTCATTTGCTTCTTATAAGGCATTTGCAAAGATTGCTTGCTCACTCCCATGAAGAAAGAATATGAATGTGTCTATGTATAAATGTGTGTGTCTATATACACGTCTTTATGTGCACACATGAACACACACACATATATGTCCATCTATATTTACATGTCTCTCTACTTACAAACGTCTCTCTATGCGTTTGTCCGCATACATATATTGCATGTGTATAGATGCACACATCTATATGTGTGTACGTCTGTGTATATGTGGCTTTCTGTACATAGGTCTCTCTACGCATATGTGTATCCATGTATATGGTACACATCTGGACACGCACCCATTTATATATATGCATCTACGTCCGTGTATGTGTATTCTCTCTGTCATGTTGGTACGCGCAGTTTCTTTAGGCTGTGAGAACCTGCTCTGGTAGAGGAGGTTCACTCTCACGCCAGGCCCATGAGATTATCCTGACATCAGGTGCTGGGCCCCAATCTGTGATTTCACAGGTCAGGTACCTGGGTGTGCCGTTTGGTGTAGATGAGGTAGGAGCCCCAAACTCAACGTACCTCGTATCTGAAGACCGGGAAATCTGTGAACTTTGTGTTCATCCAGCTTTGCTTCTAGCCTAATGTGCAAGACTGGGAATGGTTGGCCTTACTATTTGGGGTGAGGGGCCAGAGAGCTCCTAGGAGGAGTAAGGAGGCCTCAGCTCAGTTCCAGGCCCAGACGTCCTTGGGAGCCAGTGTGGGATTTCCCACCAGCCTTTTCTCCATGCTGCTGGAGCTGCACGTTTTCCCACTTCCATGCCTATGGGACACGTTGTATCTTCCAGGTAACACATTGCAGGCTTAACACTTAATTTGGTGCAATGCGGTGAGCGCTATGACGTTCTCGGGGGTGCACGGTGGGCCATCCAGAGAGCGCACAGCCTTCTGCAGCTACGTACACTCACTGGGTCGATGTGTTCCAATTGCCAGCTCCACGTGTCTCTAAGGGGTGGTGAGCAGAGGCCCCTGAGGGTGGCCGCCATGTCTGATACACTGGAGCAGCTCCTGATGAGTGAGAGTACTAGACAACCATCATTTATTTTAAGAATAAATAGCTTGTGAATATATAGCTGGGGATCGTGTTTGTCCCTTGCTTTCCTCCCTACACCAGGGACCTAGGATTCAGGGGGATAGGGTCCATCAGTTAGGAATCTTTTTATGGAGGACATTTGGCATCACCGTGAAATTAGTTATGAATGCTTCTGAAGGTGACAGGAAACTAGCGTATATCACGGGTCAGATGCTTTAGGCACTTTATATCAGTGTCTCAAGGCGAAGAGTGCAGCATGCCTGGTGGTGGCCGAGGTGATTTTAGGGGCATGTAGACAGGCCCTGATAGGAGGGATTTTAAAATAGGTTATGGAGATGAAATTTACATAGCTTACAATGAATCCTGTAAACTGAGTAGTTCAGGGGGCAGTTAGCACATGCCCCATGTTGTGCACCCACCACCTCTCTCTGGTTCTAGAATGTTCTCATCCCCCCAAAAGAAATCCCAGTAGCAGTCGCCCCCCATCTCCCCCACCAACGCAGGATGACCTCATGTTCCCCACCAACCCAGGATGACCTCATCTCCCCCACCAACCGGATGACCCTATCTCTCCCACCAACCCAGGTCCACCCCATCTCCCCCACCAACCCAGGATGATCCCATCCCCCCCACCAACACAAGACAACCCCATCTCCCCAACCAACCTGGATGACCCCATCCCCCCCACCAACCGAGGACAACCCCATCCCCCCTACCAACCCAGGACAACCCCGTCTCTCCCACCAACCCAGGATGACCCCATCTACCCCACCAACCCAGGATGAC
>NW_023270649.1:362647-460937 GCF_011800145.1 Mirounga leonina
CCCACCAACCCAGGATGACCCCATCTACCCCACCAACCCAGGATGACTCCATCTCCCCCACAACCTAGATAACCCCATCTCCCCCACCAACCAGGGATGACCCCATCTCACCCACCAACCTGGGCAACTACCAATGTGTTTTCCATGGGTCTGCCTGTTCTTCACATTCTCATATCCATGGGATCATACGCAATGTGACTGTGTGTGTCTGCTTCTCTCACTGAATATCCTGTCCTCGAGGACCATCCACAGGGTGTCAGTGCTCCATTCCTGTTCATGGCTGTATAGTATTCCATTGTATGGATGGCCCGCATTGTGTTTATCCATCCTCCTGGTGATGGACACTGCGTTGTTTCCACCTTTGCAGGGTTTTTTTGTGTTTTGTTTTTTTGTGTTTTTTTTAATTAGGTATTTTTTTTTATTCTTATGTTAATCCCCATACATTACATCATTAGTTTTAGATGAAGTGTTCCATGATTCATTGTTTGTGCATTACACCCAGTGCTCCATGCAGGATGTGCCCTCCTCAATACCCACCACCAGGCTAACCCATCCTCCCATCCCCTCCCCTCTAGAACCCTCAGTTTGTTTTTCAGAGTCCATCGTCTCTCATGGTTTGTCTACCCCTCCGATTTCCCCCCCTTCATTCTTCCCCTCCCGCTACCTTCTTCTTCTTCTTTTTTTTTTTTTCTTAACATATATTGCATTATTTGTTTCAGAGGTACAGATCTGAGATTCAACAGTCTTGCACAATTCACAGTGCTTACCAGAGCACATACCCTCCCCAGTGTCTATCACCCAGTCACCCCATCCCTCCCACCCCACCCCCCACTCCAGCAACCCTCAGTAGGTTTCCTGCGATTAAGAATTCCTCATATCAGTGAGATCATATGATACATGTCTTTCTCTGTTTGACTTATTTCACTCAACATAATACCCTCCAGTTCCATCCACGTCGTTGCAAATGGCAAGATCTCATTCCTTTTGATGGCTGCATAATATTCCATTGTATATATATACCACCTCTTCTTTATCCATTCATCTGTCGATGGACATCTGGGCTCTTTCCACAGTTTGGCTATTGTGGACATTGCTGCTATAAACATCGGGGTACACGTACCCCTTCAGATCCCTACTTTTGTATCTTTGGGGTAAATACCCAGTAGTGCAATTGCTGGATCATATGGTAGCTCTATTTTCAACTTTTTGAGGAACCTCCATACTGTTTTCCAGAGTGGCTGCACCAGCTTGCATTCCCAACAGTGTAGGAGGGTTCCCCTTTCTCCGCATCCCCGCCAACATCTGTCGTTTCCTGACTTGTTAATTTTAGCCATTCTGACTGGTGTGAGGTGGTATCTCATTGAGGTTTTGATTTGGATTTCCCTGATGCCGAGCGATATTGAGCACTTTTTCATGTGTCTGTTGGCCATTTGGATGTCTTCTTTGGAAAAATGTGTTCATCTCTTCTGCCCATTTCTTGATTGGATTCTTTGTTCTTTGGGTGTTGAGTTTGATGAGTTCTTTATAGATTTTGGATACTAGCCCTTTATCTGATATGTCATTTGCAAATATCTTCTCCCATTCTGTCGGTTGTCTTTTGGTTTTGTTGACTGTTTCCTTTGCTTTGCAAAAGCTTTTTGTCTTGATGAAGTCCCAATAGTTCATTTTTGCCCTTGCTTCCCTTGCCTTTGGCGATGTTTCTAGGAAGAAGTTGCTTCGGCTGAGGTCAAAGAGGTTGCTGCCTGTGTTCTCCTTTAGGATTTTGATGGACTCCTGTCTCACATTGAGGTCTTTCAACCATTTGGAGTCTATTTTTGTGTGTGGTGTAAGGAAATGGTCCAGTTTCATTCTTCTGCATGTGGCTATCCAATTTTCCCAACACCATTTGTTGAAGAGACTGTCTTTGTTCCACTGGACATTCTTTCCTGCTTTGTCAAAGATGAGTTGACCATAGAGTTGAGGGTCCATTTCTGGGCTCTCTATTCTGTTCCATTGATCTATGTGTCTGTTTTTGTGTCAGTACTGTACTGTCTTGATGATGACAGATTTGTAATAGAGCTGGAAGTCCGGAATTGTGATGCCACCGGCTTTGCTTTTCTTTTCCAACATTCCTCTGGCTATGCGGGGTCTTTTCTGGTTCCATACAAATTTTAGGATTATTTGTTCCATTTCTTCGAGAAAAGTGGATGGTATTTTGATGGGGGTTGCATTGAATGTGTAGATTGCTCTAGGTAGCATTGACATCTTCACAATATTTGTTCTTCCAATCCATGAGCATGGAACATTTTTCCATTTCTTTGTGTCTTCCTCAATTTCTTTCATGAGTATTTTATAGTTTTCTGAGTACAGATCCTTTGTCTCTTTGGTTAGATTTATTCCTAGGTATCTTATGGTTTTGGGTGCAATTGTAAATGGGATTGACTCCTTAATTTCTCTTTCTTCTGTCTTGTTGTTGGTGTATAGGAATGCCACTGACTTCTGTGCATTGATTTTATATCCTGCCACTTTACTGAATTCCTGTATGAGTTCTAGCAGTTTTGGGGTGGAGTCTTTTGGGTTTTCCACATAAAGTATCATATCATCTGCAAAGAGTGAGAGTTTGACTTCTTCTTTGCCAATTTGGATGCCTTTGATTTCTTTTTGTTGTCTGATTGCTGTGGCTTCCAATACTATGTTGAATAGCAGTGGTGATAGTGGACATCCCTGCCGCGTTCCTGACTTTAGGGGGAAAGCTCTCAGTTTTTCCCCATTGAGAATGATATTCGCTGTAGGTTTTTCATAGATGGCTTTTATGATTTTGAGGTATGTACCCTCTATCCCTACACTCTGAAGAGTTTTGATCAAGAAAGGATGCTGTACTTTGTCAAAAGCTTTTTCTGCATCTATTGAGAGGATCCTATGATTCTTGTTCTTTCTTTTGTTAATGTATTGTATCACATTGATTGATTTGCGGATGTTGAACCAACCTTGCAGCCCAGGGATAAATCCCACTTGGTCGTGGTGAATAATCCTTTTAATGTACTGTTGCATCCTATTGGCCAGTATTTTGGTGAGAATTTTTGCATCCATGTTCATCAGGGATATTGGTCTGTAATTCTCCTTTTTGATGGGGTCTTTGTCTGGTTTTGGGATCAAGGTAATGCTGGCCTCATAAAATGAGTTTGGAAGTTTTCCTTCCATTTCTATTTTTTGGAACAGTTTCAGAAGAATAGGTATTAATTCTTCTTGAAATGTTTGGTAGAATTCCCCTGGGAAGCCATCTGGCCCTGGGCTTTTGTTTTTTGGGAGATTTTTGATGACTGCTTCAATTTCCTTAGTGGTTATAGGTCTGTTCAGGTTTTCTATTTCATCCTGGTTCAGTTTTGATAGTTGATACATCTCTAGGAATGCATCCATCTCTTCCAGGTTATCTAATTTGCTGGCATAGAGTTGCTCATAATATGTTCTTATAATTGTTTGTATTTCTTTGGTGTTGGTTGTGATCTCTCCTCTTTCATTCATGATTTTGTTGATTTGGGTCATTTCTCTTCTCTTTTTGATAAGTCTGGCCAGGGGTTTATCAATCTTGTTAATTCTTTCAAAGAACCAGCTCCTAGTTTCGTTGATCTGTTCTACTGTTCTTTTAGTTTCTATTTCATTGATTTCTGCTCTGATCTTTATGATTTCTCTTCTCCTGCTGAGTTTAGGCTTTATTTGCTGTTCTTTCTCCAGCTCCTTTAGGTGTAGGGTTAGGTTGTGTACTTGAGACCTTTCTTGTTTCTTGAGAAAGGCTTGTATTGCTATATACTTTCCTCTTAGGACTGCCTTTGCTGCATCCCAAAGATTTTGAATAGTTGTGTTTTCATTTTCATTGGTTTCCATGTATTTTTTTAATTCTTCTTTAATTTCCTGGTTGACCCATTCATTCTTCAGTAGGATGCTCTTTAGCCTCCATCTATTTGAGTTCTTTCCGACTTTCCTCTTGTGATTGAGTTCTAGTTTCAAAGCATTGTGGTCTGAAAATAGGCAGGGAATGATCCCAATCTTTTGGTACCAGTTGAGACCTGATTTATGACCTAGGATGTGATCTATTCTGGAGAATGTTCCATGGGCACTAGAGAAGAATGTGTATTCCGTTGCTTTGGGGTGGAATGTTCTGAATATGTCTGTGAAGTCCATTTGGTCCGGTGTGTCATTTAAAGTCTTTATTTCCTTGTTGATCTTTTGCTTAGACGATCTGTCCATTTCAGTGAGGGGGGTGTTAAAGTCCCCCACTATTATTGTATTGTTGTCGATGTGTTTCTTTGCTTCTGTTATTAATTGCCTTATATAAATGGCTGCTCCCATGTTAGGGGCATAGATATTTACAATTGTTAGATCTTCTTGTTGGATAGATCCTTTAAATAGGATATAATGTCCTTCCTCATCTCTTATTACAGTCTTTGGTTTAAAATCTAATTTGTCTGATATAAGGATTGCCACCCCAGCTTTCTTTTGGTGTCCATTGGCATGGTAAATGGTTTTCCACCCCCTCACTTTCAATCTGGGGCTGTCTTTGGGTCTAAAATGAGTCTCTTGCAGACAGCATATCGATGGGTCTTGTTTTTTAATCCAGTCTGATAGCCTGTGTCTTTTGATTGGGCCATTTAGCCCATTTACATTCAGGATAACTATTGAAAGATAGGAATTTAGTGCCATTGTATTGCCTGTAAGGTGACTGTTACCGTATATTGTCTGTGTTCCTTTCTGGTCTATGTTGCTTTTAGGCTCTCTCTTTGCTTAGAGGACCCCTTTCAAGATTTCCTGTAGGGCTGGTTTTGTGTTTGCAAATTCCTTTAGTTTTTGTTTGTCCTGGAAGCTTTTTATCTCTCCTTCAATTTTCAATGACAGCCTAGCTGGATATAGTATTCTTGGCTGCATATTTTTCTCATTTAGTGCTCTGAATATATCCTGCCAGTCCTTTCTGGCCTGCCATGTCTCTGTGGATAGGTCTGTTGCCAATCTAATGTTTCTACCCTTGTAGGTTACATATCTCTTCTCCTGAGCTGCTTTCAGGATTTTCTCTTTGTCTCTGAGACTCATAAGTTTTACTATTAGATGTCGGGGTGTTGACCTATTTTTATTGATTTTGAGAGGGGTTCTCTGTGCTTCCTGGATTTTCACGCCTGTTTGCTTCCCCAAATTAGGGAAGTTCTCTGCTATAATTTGTTCCATTATACCTTCTGCCCCTCTCTCTCTTTCTTCTTCTTCTGGGATCCCAATTATTCTAATGTTGTTTCGTCTTATGGTATCGCTTATCTCTCGAATTCTGCCCTCGTGATCCAGTAGTTGTTTATCTCTCTTTTTCTCAGCTTCTTTATTTTCCATCATTTCATCTTCTATATTACTGATTCTCTCTTCTGCCTCATTTATTCTAGCAGTTAGCGCCCCCATTTTTGATTGCACCTCATTAATAGCCTTTTTGATTTCTACTTGGTTGGATTTCAGTTCTTTTACTTCTCCAGAAAGGGTTTCTCTAATAACTTCCATATTTTTTTCAAGCCCAGCTAGTATCTTAAAGTGATGATTCTGAACTCTAGATCTGACACTGTACTAATGTCCGTATTGAGTAGGTCGCTGGCAGTCAGTACTACCTCTTGTTCTTTTTGTTGAGGTGATTTTTTCCGTCTTGTCATTTTGTGCAGAGGAGAATAGATTAATGAGAGAACAAAATGCTAGCAGAGTAACAACGTCCCCAAAAAATATACTCTAAACAAATCAGAAAAGACCTGAAGCAGTGGGAAAAGAAAGGGAAAGAGAGAAAAAAGAAAAAGAAAAAAAAGAAAAAGATAAAGATAAAAACAAAAACAAAACAAAACAACAACAACAACAAAAAACCAAAATGTGATCAAATATGATCAGGCTGGTATATAGATCAGTGCCACACACTAGATTTGGGGTGCATTTTGGTCTTTTAGAAGAAAGTGCCTCCCAAAATTTTAAAGAATGAAAAACTTATATATGTACAAAAATAAGGGTAGATATGATGAAAGGATGGAATATGACTGTAAAGATGGAAATTATAAAAAATTTTATAAAAGGAATTGATAAGAAGTTGTTTGAAAAAAGAAAGAAGAGGATTTAAAAAAAGAAAAAAGAAAAAAAAAAGGGAGAGAATGTGATCAGGCAGGGGAATAGAAAACACCATATACTAGAGATTTAGGGTATATTTTAATCTGTTAGAAGAAACTATCTCAAAATTTTAAAGAGAGAACAACTTATATATATAAGCCAAAAAACGGGTAACTACTATGAAGGGATAGAATATGACTCTAAAAATGAAAAATAAAAATGTTTTTTAAAAAAGGGATTGATAAGATGTTGGTTGAAAAAGGGAAAGAGAAAAATTCAAAAAGAAAAAAAGACAGTTAAAAAAAATTAACTCTGAAAGACTAAAGAATCATGGTAAAAAAGCCGTGAATTCTCTGTGCAGTAGTCCCCTAGCGCTGGAGTTCTGCCGTTCGCATTGATCGGTAAACTTGGTCTTGGCTGGCTGTTCTCGCTGATCTTCTGGGGAGGGGCCTGTTGCCGTGGTTTCCAAATGTCTTTGCCGGAGGCGGAATTGCCCCGCCCTTGCCCCCTCCCGGCTAAGTAATCTGCTGGGTTTGCTCTCCGGGGCTTTTGTTCCCTGCGAGCTTTCCGTACAGCTTTGGAGGCGGAGAGTGAAAATGGCGGCCTCCCAATCTCCGCCCCGGAGGAGCCGAGAACTCGGGGCCCGCTCCTCAGTGAGTCCCCAGAGAAAAGCCGTCAGTTACTCCCGTCTCCCTGGTCTCCTGCCGCACTCCGTGCTCACCCGGCCTGTGACCGCGCGTTTCTATCTCTGGCACCCGACGCCGGGTGGAGTCTCCAAACCCAGCAGATCCCTGCGGTGCGCTCCGCGCGGCTCCTCCCGGGGGAGGAAGGGGAGTCTCCCTGGATCTGCCGCTCGTTGGGTCCCTGCTGGAGGAGCAGGGGCCCGACGGTGCCGCGGATCACGGTTTATGGCGACCCCGAGCTGAGGGCCCGCGCCTGGGCTCCGCCTCTGCAGCCGGCTTCCCTGCTCCGTTACCTGGGAGCTCTGCCGCACTCAGGCACCCCGGTCTTTCTGTGACCCCGAGGGTCCTGAGACCGCACTGTCCCAGAGGGTTCCACCCCCCGCTTAGCCACCAGAGTGACGTCCCTCGGCGGAGCAGACTTTTAAAAGTTCCGACTTTGTGCTCCGCGGCTCTATCACTTGCCAGAAGTGGCCGACGGGGGCCCCTCCCCCGCCGTCTATCCTCCCGAATATCACCGCGGATTCACTTCTCCGCACGTCCTACCTTCCAGAAAGTGGTCGCTTTTCTGTTCAGAGAGTTGCTGCTATTCTTTTCTTCGATCTCCTGTTGAGTTCGTAGGTGTTCAGAATTGTTTGATCCCTATCCAGCTGAATTCCTGGGACCAGACAAAATCCAGGTCTCGGACTCCTCCGCCCTCTTGCTCCGCCCCGTCCACCTTTGCAGTTTGGTGCGCACATACCTTTACCCACGTCTCATCCTTGTGAATCCCATTTCGACTCAAACAGGGGGAGCTCTAGGCGGGGACGGCTCTTGCCACATGGAACTCAATGGCCTCATTTTGCTTATTTGCCTTTGTTCTTGAGCTTCCCCTGTACTGTGGGACAAGAGGGTGTCTCTGCAGATATTACGGTAGTTATATGAAGTCGTGCCCCAAAATAAATGTGCCTGAGTATAAAAATGATTCTGCTTCCACAGAAACATTGTCATTAACAGGTGGAACAGGTGGAAGTGAGATTGGCCTACGGTCCTCAAGGTGGCAAATGAACAAAATGGGAGAAATTTGATGACTAAGCTTTCAAGCAAACGTAGGTGAGACCAACCTAGAGATTCTGACCTGAGAGGTCTTGAGTTTCTCATTATCCGGCCTCAGATGAGGATGTGGGGGCTCAGAGACACCACAGGTCCCAAAGCCATCCCTCTCGGATGCTGAGCACGTAGGCCTTCTCCTCTGTGCCATGTGGCTTCCCCAGACAGCAAGGAAGGATGGGCATTTTAGTTTTCAGTTATTTTTTCCCCCCAAATGTCTACAATTGAGATTACTATCTTGGTTGCTGGTGATGGTTAATTTTATATGTCAACGTGCTTGGGTACCCAGATATTTGGTCAAACGTTATTCTGGCTATTTCCGTAATGTTATTATTTCGACGGGACTAACAATTTCAACCAGTAGAAGTAGAGTGGATCGCCTCCATAATGTGGGTGGGCCTCATCTAATTAGTTGAAGGCCTTAAGAGTTGGGGGGAAATAGCCATGATGTACTGAAGAGAGTAGGAATTCCGTGTCTGAATGGACTTCAGAGTCCAGCTGTAGCATTGGGTCTTCTGCAGGTCTCAGTCACTGGCTGACCCTCCAGAATTGGGACTTACAGCCTCCGTAATCACATGAGCCAATTCCTTATGGTAATTCTCTGGTTATATAGTTACATTCACAACCCTATTGGTTCTGTTGCTCTGGAGGAGGCTGATCCCCCTGTTATACAGGTTAGCCAAGTCGTCTTCCAGGTGGGGAATTTTTAAAAAACAGCCTGCATGTAATATCGAGAAGGAGAGAGAGAGAGAGAGACTCTCCACTTGAAACCCATTGTCGAGGACCTCAGGGAAGTTTGCATGTCATACTCACTGTGCCTGAATCCAAATCCAGACCAAAAATCTTGCTTCCAAGTCCCCGAATACTCCATTTTCATCCCTGGCCAAAGAGAGCCAGCACTCCATGGGACATTGGGGTTTGATCACCATGGAGGAGGCAGCTTGAATCAGCGTCGGGCGCTGAGTCAGGCGTGTTCTGCACATGGGTCATGTCAACAGCCTGGAGTCCGTGAAATGTGCATGAAATGCTCTCTGTACATGAGTTCCCCAAGGTCGACCATGGTCTGGAAGCAGGAGATCCCTCCTAGTGGATCATGAGAAGGTCAACGGTGGCCCAAAGCTGGGACACGCCTACGTCATTCCCCTTACTCACCTTATCATGCAGGCACTTTATCATGTCATGTCATCACGAGAAGAAAAGTGAGCACAGGGGCACCTGGGTGGCTCAGTCGGTTAAGCGTCTGCCTTCAGCTCAGGTCATGATCCCAGGGTCCTGGGATCGAGCCCCGCATCGGGCTCCCTGCTCAGCGGGAAGCCTGCTTCTCCCTCTCCCACTCCGCCTGCTTGTGTGCTCTCTCTCTCCATCTCTCTCAAATGGATGGATACAATCTTAAAAAAAAGAAAGAAAGAAAGAAATGTGAGCACAGCACGATATGGTATTTTGAGAGAGAGATTCACATAGCTTTATTAGAGCATATTGCTATAACTGTTGTATTTATTACTAGTTATTGCTGATTTCTTACGGTGCCCGATTTATAAGGTGAACTTCACTGTCGGAATGTGTGTTTAGGAAAACACACAGCGTGTGTAGGCTTTGGTACTGTCTGCAGTCCCAGGTCTTGGAACACATCCCCCGCAGATAAGGGCAGGGTCCTGTATAAACAGCGTCGCCGCGACGTTATACGTATACTTCTGATTCTCTGCACGTTTCACTGAAATCTGACCGGCGGCCTCAGCTGTGGCCCCTACGCTCAGGCAAGTTGCGGTTTGCAGACGCGTCTTCTGTTCTTCTCCTAGCTCTAGCGGTTGCAACTTTGCCGAGTGGCTGTGTGCCCAGAGGCAAGCGGGGGTGCTCAGGGCTGGAAGTGAGGGAGACCTGCCTTCGTCCCTTGAATCTAGGACCTCGCTGGAAGTGTGGAGTGCCCAGGTTCTCAATGGGCATGGATGCCACAACACAAAAGAAATGTGTGTGGACGGATGAGGACTTGCGGCCCATGGGGTGTTGCTCCCTTCTGTCCTCCACCTGCCCCCAAATCTGAGCACAAAACAGTGCATTTGGCAGGAAAAAAAATCCAGATGCACTTGGGGCTTGGTTCCCCGGATTCTCCTGCCGGGGATGCCCCTGGGGGGATGCAAGGCGGGGAAAGCCCAACTCGGAAAAAGGACCGGTTCAATTCTTCCTCCTTGGCCCCAGTCACCTTGTCCGAGGCCACGTCTTCCAGCGGCCCTGGGCGAACACGGACGCTCCTCATTCGCACGCGAGCTGTCCCCATTTTTGGTCACGACGGGTGCTTCCGACTCAGCTGTGCATGGAGCTTCTCGCCCCTCCTGTTCTCCCATGCAGTCCTTACGAATCTAAGGAAAATTGTCACTTCTTGTTATGTGAATATAAATGTACGAGAATTGATGAATGAGCCTTTCTACCTAATGCTGTTATCTGGACCGGGTTTGTTTATTTAATGAACAAAACGTCACGTCTCATCTCCCTTCTCCTGACGTCCGAGGCTCTGGCAGTTGCTGGTGGCAGATTTTTGGAACAGGGGTGCTGGATTAAGTGATTTAATTTGCATGTTGCCCAAAGGTAAAAGCCAACGGAAGCACCTCCTCGGACGACATGCATCGTCTCAAGGGGTGGTTTTGTGTTGTTTTCAAGTAGATGTCCCGGGTGAGCCCCTGTATCGTGGGACGCGGGGCAGCCCAGCGGGACCCAGGCTGGCTCGGCTCTGGGAGTTCATTGCCATGCAAGACAAAATGCTGTCTTGTGAGAGGCACGTCTCCTGAAACGAGATACATAATCGCCCTGGGAACGTATCAGATGGAAGGAAGGCCGGCAAGCTTCCTTTCTCACGCCGTGCCAATGTCAGGGACAAGGACGGTAGCCGGCGTCAGAAGCTCACTTTGCAGAAGGGACAACTTGTCACTTATGGGGCTGTCTGCAGCTGAGCCACTTCATAATCACAAAGGGTGCACGTGGCTGGAAGCGGGGAGCGGCGTGGGGGGCTGCATGCATGTATGTGGGGGGTGCCCGTGTGTGTCCGCGGCATGCTTCTCCCCGCTGCGGCTCCCGGGGACCCGAGAGACCAGCGCCTTCCGAAAGGGCGTCTCGGGTCCCGGTCCCCGGGGAGGGGGACGCAGAAGGAGGGCTGTTTCCGGACGGACGGATGTCTCTGGGCCCCATCCAAAGTGGAGAGGATGCATGCACTGCCCGGCACCGCTTCTGGGTTTTGCGGGTGCGTTTCTGCCCCGTGATCAAGACCAGAGCGGACCTTCACAGGCTGCGGACCGAAAACACAATCTGTGTGCTTGCTTCATCACAGCGCCAGGCTCTGAAGCGTGTGGTAGGAGACCCAGTTGCGAGAGTGTCTGGCAATTAAAAATAATTGGGAAGCAGCTTTCGTTCAGGTCTTCCAAGAATGCCAGCGACCATATAATGATGTTTCATTAGACATGCAGAAAGCTGTGGGCTCCGTATGGCGGTGGTAATTAAGGAGGATCATACGAGGGGAAAAAAGAGAAACATTAAAAATACCCTGGCTGAGATTAGCATTGCATTTAATGGCCACTTCATTAACTAATTGATTTCTTATTAGTTACCGGGAGAAGCCCCGGTTAGAGGCTCTGCACACATAATTAGCGGCATTTACACAATTAGCCACTTGCTCATTTTGCAGCTAAACATTCTTGGAATCGACGGCATAGCTGTAGGCCATTGGAATCACTTTATTTTATTTTTCTTGCTAATATTGGCTTAACCTTCAAATCAAAAATTCTCTCCCCCCCCCCAGCCCCCCTGCCCGCCGCCCCCCAGGCCTCACCATATGTAATCAGGATGCTAAATGCACAGGAATAGGGGACGTGGTCCAGGCTGACGGGGGCTGGATCCTTCTCTCTGTCCTTGATTTTCAAATCCTTTTATGGGTCTCGGAAAGCTGATACCCTTCCCTTGTGAAAATAGTGTCTGGATGTTTTCCTCCCCCTCATGCTGGCGAACACGATGAGGGTTGTGTTTTGCGACGGGCAGACGGAGTGGCTGTAAACGAGACCACACATATCTTTTTTTTTTACTTTTTTGCGGAAGTCTTGGAGAGCGTGTGCAGGGCGTCTCGCACTCGGATGCTGCCATCTCTTCCTAAGGCACGGAAACGCGCTTGGTAGGACACTGGCCGCGGGGAAGCTGTTTTGACCTCCACAGACCTTTTCTCCTGGGCACCCGACAATGTTTTGACACGACTCCTGGGGCTTATTACTGAGGTACGGCTGAGTTTCAGGGAGGACCCCGGAAGCATCGGGGGTCTCTGGTTTAAAGACGGTGTTGATTGCCTGACATTTTGCAGGGAGTCTCCGTCATGGGAGGTTTGGTGGGGATAGACAGTCTTCACTATACGGATGACGCTGCAGATGGAAAGGTTTAAATTTTCAAGATACTCGGGGCCAGTCTAGCTTCATGTGTGGTTGTGTCCTGTTATGGGCTGAACTGTGTCTCCCCCAAGTTCACATGTTGAAGTCCTTACCCCCAGGACCTCAGAATGAGACTCTATTTGGAGTTGGGGTTTTTAAAGAGATGATTAAGGTAAAATGAGGTCACTAGGGTGACCCTGACTTCATAGGACTGAGGTCTTTATAAGAAGAAGGGATGAGGGCACAGACACACACAGAAGGACGACCACATGAGGACATGGGGTCTACATGCCAAGAAGAGAGGCCTCAGGAGGAACCAGCCTCCGCCCCGCCTGGATCTCAGACTCCCAGCCTCCAGACCCATCTGGATCTCAGACTCCCAGCCTCGGCCCCTCCTGGATCTCACACTCCCAGCCTCCAGCCCCTCCTGGATCTCAGACTCCCAGCCTTGGCCCCTCCTGGATCTCAGACCCCCAGCCTCAGCCCCGCCTGGATCTCAGACCCCCAGCCTCAGCCCCGCCTGGATCTCAGACCCCCAGCCTCAGCCCCTCCTGGATCTCAGACTCCCACCCTCGGCCCCTCCTGGATCTCAGACTCCCAACCTCAGCCCTGCCTGGATCTCACACTCCCAGCCTCCAGGACTGGGAACAATAAGTGTATGTTGTTTGAGCCACGCTGTTCTTTATCATGGTGGTTCCAACAAACTCACATACCTGTCCTTGCTGAGGCCCTCCAGCCCCAGCCCAAGATGACCAGCGTCCACCTCCATGGCTCAGATAATGTGACTGCCATGAAGCAGCAAGAGGCCGTGTCTGTCCCTGCCCCAAAGAGTGGCAGCTTGTATGCACCATCTTCCCACAAAAGAGCATGGCACAGAGCCCCTCAACGCCCAGAAAGATGTGGGCAGAAGGCATTAGGGGACTCAGTGCTCCAATAGTTTTTCCTGAATAAAGATGCACTTTTTAAAATCATCTTAACCATTTTTAAGTGTTTAGTTCAGTGGCATTAGCTATCGGCTCCATCACCTCCAAAACTTCCTGTTTTGTCAAACTGAAACTCCGCCCCCAGGAAACACTAACTCCCCACCGCCCAGCTGTTGGCCCCACCATCCACATTCTGTCTCCTTAAATATATGTCCTCTACGGACTCCATATACCTGGAATCCTACAGGATTTGTCCTTTCAGGTCTGGCTTATGTCACTCAGCACCATGTCCTCAAGGCCCATCCAGGTCATGGCAGGTGAGGAACACCCTTCCGTTTCAAGAATGAGCAATATTCCGCTATGTGGATGGACCACAGTTTTTTTATCCCTTCATCCGTTGGTGGACATTTAACTTGCTCCCACTTTTTGGCTGTCGTGAACAATGCTGCTTTATAAATTGGTGCACAAATTCCAAATATTTACTAAGTTGGTCTTTTGCAAGAAATTACATTTTTAGCTACTTCACAGGAGACACCTCCTCCCCCAGAAGCATCCTGTCTAATCTGGGAGGTACAAAGAATATGTGTTAGAGAGATCACAAGGAATCTGTGTTTATCTTATGGGAGTTAAATCCAAGATGGCGGCAGACTTTCTCTATACAGTTTCTGCTGCCAAGTAGACCCGAGCAGGAATGTTAGCTTTGCTACTTGCTCCCTGAGTGACCACTGGAACATGCCTCCTTTCGTTGTCTGGGAATCAAAGACAATATGTCCCTTTGGGGGTCCCTGGGATTTAGTGGGCTCCTGTCTTACATTCAACTGTTGTTGGGTTAACAATGGTAAACCTATGGCTGAGCCCACTGGTTGGATGGACAGGATGCTTCCCTTTGGGGAGATGAATTGTGATCTCTTGGTGAGCGTTGGTGGGAGTTGCTGGCTGCCGGGAGAGATGAATGGTTGGGACCCAGATGTAGTGAAGGAGGAAGGATGGCAGGGATTCAAGGAGTGGTCCCGGGCAAGAAATAATTGGAGAAGCAATGTGGGCGGTGGTAGGCAATTTAGGTGGTGAGGTTCTTTTTTCACCTTCTTTAGATGCCCTGAGACACAGGTGGATATCCTGCTGTCCAGTAGAGCTATGTGTACCTTCCTCCCACGCCAAATTCTGAACCTTCCCGGGATCCCTTGGAAATGCCCACAAAACCACAGAGCTTGAGGCTGGCGATTCACCCCTTTTTACCTCACTCCCTGCCCATCTACCGATTATGTTCGTCTCAGGAGGAGTCAAACACCTGAGCATTACTCGGAGAAATTATTCAGGCACACTCATAGCAAGACAACTGGTAAACGCATGAAAATTTAAGGTCATGCTTAGCATGTATTTGGGACACAGAATTCCGTCAACTTCGTGACAAGGTATTACCTCATTTACATTCTTAGGGAAACAGTGCTGCAAAAAATCACTTGCAAAATAGACATTGAGAAGTGGTTGTTGCAAAATGTTCACTCCCTCTCTCCCCAGCCCTACCTCTTGGGTGGGTGGGTGGGTGGGTGTTACACTTCTCTGCTTGAGATGCATTTGCATGGTTAGCTCCCTCCTTGTGACTCTGCCACTGCTGTGGGAACAGCTCTTCTTGGGCCACTGCTGCATCCTCAGTCCAGACCCCAGAAAGAACCCACATGGATCTGAGAAGAGTCTAACCCAGTCGAGAAGCATAGCTGCCTAGTCACACCAGGCTGCCATCAGCCAACTCAAGTTAAGAATGAGTGACCATTTCTTTTGTGCATCCACATTAAGGGACAGTTCATTATTCAGCAGTAGCTGACAGCTACAGGCGTTTGGAAGGCTCTTGGCTAGACACTAGGGCAGGATGCAAAAACATAAAACTCTAACCTGACCCTCAGGGACTCGGAAAACTAAGATATGAATATAAATCGACAAGACTGAGCCACATGAAATTGCTGACGTTCGATCATTTCTAATGTACGAAAATAGCAATTTTGTATCATGTGACCTAACATCATTTTTAAAGAAATAGACCCACAAAAAACACGTAAGATGTTACCCACACACACGCACACTCCCACACATCTGTATTTACCCCGTGGAAAACAACTAAGAACTACAGTATAAATGTTACTAATTTAACCATGAGATTATGGAATTTAAAACTTGAAGCTACTTGGGAAATGACATAGTCCTAGTCTTTTAGGGTTACACATAAAGAAAAGAAATACCTACGGGACATTAAGCATCTACTCAAGTCAGGTAACCAGGTATCAGCTCAGTTAGAACTAGATTCCAGACCCACAGTTGGCATTCTTCCATACACCTCAGCACAAACACAACATGGAATCAGATAAGATAATGCAGGATCTATAAAATAGAATTTTACAAAGGAATTCACTGCACTTTGCTAAGATGCACTATAATGAAAATTTCACTAATTTTGTTGAATAGGAATAATGCAAGTCTTAAGGATTAGACAGCAGGTATTACAGAATATTGTAAAAATAGACTTAGACTTCCAATGCATATAATATTAAATGCTTGCAAAGTTTTGATGAATAACATTTAGGTGGGTAATCTGATCATCTGATAGACAATTATAATTAATCCCACATTTTCAGGTGTAAAATAAATGCTTCTAAACTACAGAAGGTGTCAGTAACTCCCCTGAAATCTTTACACTATTAATTTACTCAGAGTCTTTTCTTAATAGCTAACACTAAGATAAATTTCAGCCCAAATTCTAAATTTATGAGATCCTAATTAAAGAGGTTTTATTGAAGAGACATCTCGTTCCTGATGTAATTTTAACGTCATCGTTATCAATTATCGTGGTAGTTCAATAGCCCAAACACAGCAAAGTTTAATTTATTTCTATCAAACAAAACAGAAGCAAACACACACACACCCAGAAGATGCATTAAGGGGGCAGAAATGAAATCATTCTAACATCCATCCTGAGGCATTGAGCCAATGTGTCTCAAGGACCACATCTATTTTTAAAGAGAATAAAATAAGCCTGCTGTCACTCCTGATTCCCTCTCCTGGGACAAAACCACAGGAGGCCTCCCTGGGCCGTGTCCCCTCCCAGAGGACAAGATAGAGCTTTCAGGATGATGACCTCAGGCTCTCTCTCAACCAGCCACTCTCTGTAGACTTGCTAATGGAAGAAGAAGACCACACTTACCCCGTTAATGGCTTGGCTCCTGGCTTTCTTTGGGCTTTTGACTTTCAATAAGATGGATTGAAAAACAGCATAATGCAAGAAGACAGGCTGTGGCAATGACACATAGGATGAGCTTGTAGGAATAAGGCTTAAATAAAGATTTAAAAATAGCACCAATTCCTTATTATCATGGCGTCCATCTATCCATCCATCCATTCATCCATTATCCATCCATCTATACAACCATCCACCATCTGTCCATCCATCTACCCCCCACCCATCCGTCCATCATCCTTCCATCCACCCCTCCATCCATCCATCATCCATCCATTCATCTATCCATTATCCATTCATCCACCCATCTATTAGCCATCCATCCACCATCCATCCAACCACTCACCATCCACCCATCCATGCATCCATCCACCATCCATCCACCCATGCATTCATCATCCATCTATCCATCCACCATCTATCTACCCACCATCCACCCATCCACCCATCCATCCATCCATCCATCCATCCATCATCTATCCATCCATCCACCCACCATTACCTGTCTCATCCAGGTTATTGGGCACGCCAACAAGAATGCAGTCTTGCCTTTGCCTTTAGATGAACTTGTAATCTAATTTGGGGTGTGTGTAGACGCCAACAGAGTAAGACCTTAAGCTGATGCAGAGGTGAGGTGTTGGACTCCTGAAAGAGGGGGGTTTAGGACATCAGGGCATGGGCATTGGGTTTCACACAGTTCTGGGTTACACCCTCATCTCTTCTTGTGATGTGACCTTGATGAATTAGTTGTCTAATCTCTGTGACTCCATCACTCCATGTGTAGTGTTGCTAGATTTAGCAGAGGAAGATTCCCAGTTAAATTTCAATTTCAGATAAATTACAAAAAATTGCCCTACACAAGTATGTCCCAACTATTGCATGTCATCTTGTATTTTATCTGGTGACCCTATTGATCTATCAGATGGAGATCAGAAGACCCAATTTGTAGGGTTGTTGTAAAATTAAACGAGGTGAACTTTGAAACCCGCTCCTCCTTCAGGGACCCCAACAGCCATGTGTCTGGCTGCAAGAAGTTGACCCACAGTTCACTGATGCTCTTTTAATTTTTAAAGTCCTTTTTCTCTGTATGTTTCATTTTGGATAGTGTCTATTTCTTTGGTTTCACATGAACTCATCTTTCCTTCTATAATGTCTCATCTGTTTACAATGCCACCAGGTATATTTCTCACCTCGGACCTTGTTATTTTCCTGGGTGGAAGATTGATTTGAGCTTTTTTTGTATCTTCCACATCTCTACTGAAAACAGTAAGTTTTTATTTTTAACAAATTGAGCATGGTTATAAGAACTATCTTAATGTCCTTGGTTTTTAATTCTTACATCTTGTCAATTCTGGGTCAACTTGAATTAATTGATTTTTCTCCATTGCATGGGGCATATTTTTTTTTCTGCTTTTCGTGCCTGGTAATTTTGGATTAGATGCAGACATTTTTAGGTTTACCTTGTTGGGTGCTGGATAGTTTTGTATTCCTGTAAGTATTTTTGAACCTTGTTCTGGGATGCAACTAAATTGCTTGGAAATACTTTGATTGTTTTACACCTTGCTTGTGTGCTCTGTTGGATGGACTCGAGCAGCATTTAACCTAGGGCTAATTTGTCCGACCTACTGGGGCAAGATTATTCTTATTATCCTGGGGGTCACCCAAGAGGTTGAGGTGTGTGTGTGTGTGTGTGTGTGTGTGAGAGAGAGAGAGAGACTATATATATATAGGGATAGAATGACAGTAATGTTAGGTTTGGGGGGTGATGGAACTATTCTGTTTCCTGACTGTGACAATGTTTATATGTATCTAAACATATGTTAAAATTCACAGGACTGCACAGCACACATATGCTGAGTCAATTTCATGATAATAGAAAATGCAAATTTTTTTAAAAAGCAAAAAAACACAAATTTGCAAGCCCTACCCCCCAGCCTATAGTAACACAATCTCTGGAAAGGAGGCCAGAGAATCTTTACCCTAAACAGCATCCCGCATGATGGATAAACATCCCCAAAGTGTAAACCCACATTCTGCATTAGTCAGAGGATGAATGTCTGCAAAGCCTTATTTATTGAAATTTTTATTTGGGCTCATTCTCCCATTCTCCAACAGGAGATGCAAAATTTAATTTTCTGAATCAATTGTTTTTTTGAATCCCCTCCCCCACCCCGCCCTTGTCTCTCTGCTCTTTGGAAGTTAGACAAAAGCAATCCTTTCACGGTTTGGCCACGTGGCAGTGTTCATATGAAAACATCATGTTTCAAGGAAAATAAATAAACCATTGTGCATCACGGCTGTCCAGATCCTTCCTTGGTTTTTATAAAGCGCCTTTAAATAGGTGCCTCCAAGCATTTCTTCGGGCATTTCCTTTCTACCACCAGTTGGATGTGTGCAGATGAAGTGGAAGGGAGAGAGAAGGAGATGCGCAGGTGATGAGACGGGGAGGATGGGTGTCTGAGCAGAGTGACACAGCTGGGCACGGGGTCTGTGTCTGCACCATGTCAGGGACCTCCTGAAAATGCATATTTCTCTCTATGACTCTGACACGTCTGATGAGGGTTTCTCAATCACAGCACGGCTGACATCTGGGGCCAGGACATTCTTTGTTGTGGGGGCGTCCTGGGCACTGTGGGGTATTGGGTAGCGTCCCCGGTGTCCACGTCCCACCACATGCCAGGGACATCCTCTTCCCTCCCCCAGGTAGCGACAACCAGAAATGTCCCCAGGTATTGCTGGGTGTTTCCTGGAGGGCAGAATTTCCCCCAGTTGGGAACTGCTGTCATAGACAGGTAGGTGGAAATAGTTATAGATAGATATAGATGGATAGATAAAACAGAGATAGATATAGTTATAGATATATGATAGATACATGACAGATATATAATACATATTGATAGATAACGTAGATGTGCAGATAGGTAGATGATTGATAGGTAGACAATGGGGAAAAATATAAATGACGTAGATTGATGACAGATAGATATAAATAGGTAATAGATTGATACATTGATAGACAGATGGATGATAGATGATAGATTGATAACTAGATAGCTAGGTAGATAGAGTGTCTCATGCCAGGTCATGATATCTCAGCCTCAACCTGGCCAACATCTGGGGCTGGATGACTCTCTGATGTGGGGCGCCCTGTGCACTGTAGGGTGCTGAGCAGCTTCTCTGGTCTCCACCCACCAGGTGCCAGTAGCTGGTAATCAAGAATATCTCCACTCATCGCCAAGTGTCCCCTGAGGGTTAGAATGGCCCCTGGTTGAGGACCACCACTCTAAAACACGTAGGTTTAGGGGCACTAACTGAACACGGCTCACATACTGCACCAGTGATTGTGTGCATGCTTGGCTTCTCATAGATGGAGCCAAATGTCCCTGGAGGTAAGTTCTCTGGGAAATCTAATTTACAAAGATCCCTTTGCTTCTATTTTTAAAGTTGTCATCATGGAGAAGCTCATTATGAAGGTGACTTGGGTTATGCCACTTGCCGTGGAGGAATATCAACTTGTTTGAAATCCGAAGCTTCCCAGTACCCTGTGCCCCACATCTGAGCCCCACTGTTGGCTCTCTGCTCCACCACGGACAGACCTGCTCTACCACACGACGCTTTCCTCCCTGAGGGGAAAGAAAGAGGCTCACGAGGAGCCCTCCATCCCTGCTGTGGTTTCTGGACAAGAGCTCTGGGTGAAGTCTGTGAGCGCCTCTCCCCTTCCCAACCTGAGCAAACAGGAATGTCTCCCCAAGACAGGCTTGGAAACCCCAGGGGGTGTCTTGCATTCTCTGTGCTCCCAACTGCAGGAAGATTTCCACTTGCATTGTGTTTGCCCTTTCAGCTCTTTCATTTGCAAATCCCGTAATCAGGGGCATTTGTTACCCAAGAGCGTTTTGGGGTAGGGGTCAGCAGACGACCTCCACCCTGCTCCTTGCCTTAGATTTCCAGTCCAAATGCCATCTTCCCCCAACATTCCCTGGTTCCCTGGCTCTGTGAGATCACAAATGTCCTCCAACAGCCGTTCGGGGCCCACAATGGACCCTGACATCTGCTGATTCAACATGGCGTCCCTGCCACCCACGGAGACTTGGCCTCCCTGTTGCTGGAAGGGCAGCAAGAGACCCTCCACCACTTTTGGCTTCCACACTCAAGGGCATTCCAACAGCATCAGCCACAGTCCTTCCATCCAAAGGCAGATTGTCACCAGAGAGGTTTCAAAAATACTCTTAGCCCAGCCATTTAGGCTGGGGCTTTGAAGCCCCACCCACAGGTCCTGAGAACCCCCCCATTCATTATGTGGGGACAAGGGCTCCTCACAGATGATCGCACCTGCTGTGTGGCCCAGAGCATCCAGAATCGCAGAACCAGTGGTAAGTGTAGCTACTATACACGTGGTTGATTTTCCTGTCATTGCTGGGGTTACTATTATCTTTATCAATGTCATTACTATTGTTTATAAATGCTGAAGATAAGAGGGAGGGAGATGGGAAGGTGACTTCAGGGGCTATGCTTTCTCCCCAAGATGATGCTGCAGAAGAACCATGGTCAGGGATAAGCAGAACCCTGGAAAGGGGAGGCTGGGAAGGGGAGGCACAGGTAGGGGAGAGTAGGAAAGGGGCAGCATCCAGGCTCCAGTAATGAGGGTGGAAAAGTAACCATGCCTTCCTAAGGGTTACACCCTTCTGTTCAATTAAAGATGGGGAAACAAAGGCAGAGATGATGAGGCTGTGCCAGGGGACACAGGTAGGACTGAAGGGTGGGACTGGAATCCAGGGTTACTGACTCTAGGTACAGAAATATGGATTCTGATTCACCTGGGCTCCCATCTGTGCCCACAGCCTGGTCCACACCTGGACCCGAGGGAAAGCCATCACTAGAACTTAACATCTGGGGAAAGATGACTAATTCCATTTTCATTCCAGGCTCTCTTAAACAGGTTACATATTTTGTTCATGGATGTGATCATTGATTCTAATTTTTAAATATCATTTATTGGATGGAATCTTATGTTTACAAAAGCAACACACATTTATTGTTGAAAACTTGGGAACTAAAAAGCAATAAAAGAAGCTAATTTATAATATCCTATCCTGAGATAATCACTTTTAATAATTTGGTCTATTTACTTTAGGTTTTTTATATATGTCAGTAGATGGGGGGGTGGATGGATGGTTGGATGGGAGATGGATGGGAGACGGATGGTTGGGTGAGTGGATGGATGGGTAGGTGGGCGGACAGGTGGGAAGATGACTGGATGGATGGTAGATGGATGGAGGATGGATGAATGGGTGCATGGATGGGTGTAGGTTGTGTGTAGGGTGGGTGGATAGGTCCCTGGCTGGCTGGTTGGTTGGATAGGTGGGGGATGGATGGATGGATGGATGGATGGATGGATGGATGGGTGAGTGGGGGATGGATGGGTAGATGAGTAGATGGGTGGATGGATGGATAGATGGATATGTGGGTGGATGGATGGATGGATGAATGGATGTGTGGGTGGATGGATGGATGGATAGATGTGGGGTAGATGGATGGATAAGCAGAAGGCTGGGTGGGTAAATACATACAAATATCCTTTATTTATTTATTTATTTATTTATTTATTTATTTATTTATTTATTTATTTATATTACTTTATGTACTCTTGACTTGTATATATCTTCTTATTGTCTTCAAAGACAATATATTGATTTTCAAATACTCAGTGGGTTGAGCATCTAACTCTTGATCTCAGCTCAGGTCTTGACCTCAGGATTGTGAGTTCAGGCCCTCCATTGGGCTCCATGCTGGGCATGGAGCCTACTTAAAAACAAAATGAAATGTTTGCTTGGTAAAGAGAATTAACACATTCCAAATAAAGTTGGAAGCCTCCTTAAGAACTCTGTTCATGCCTCATCCCTTCCCCAGAGATAAGTATCACACATACACTGTATGTATGTCCTTCCAGAAATTTTCTGTACATTTAGGTGCATTTGGACTTGTTTGTGTGTGTGTATGTGTGTGTTTGACTTGTTAAAACATAAATGACATCACATTGTCTAGCTGTATGTAAGTGTCTAAATTTGCTTTTGTCACTAAACAACTTGTCTTGGAGATATTCCGCAGCAGCACCCAGAGACCCACCGCATGCATTTTATCTGCTGTGGATTTGACAGCACAGATCTGTCAATCTCCCGTTGGGAGGGAAATCTGGGTCTCCCGGGTGCTCTGCTATGACACCGTAGCTGCCATAAGCATCCTTAGTCACGCTCCCCTATGCCCAGGTGTGATGGTTTCTCCAGGGGAGACACCTGGAGGTAGAACTTCCTGGTCCCGAGGAAGTGGACCCTTAACTGCCACTGAGGGAGCTAACCCGTTCTCCAACCCGTGGCTCTCATTTCCCTCCCACATGAGAAGGCAATCGCTCCACCTCCTTGCAGCCAACTTGCCATGATCACACTTGGTCCTGTCATAACTATTATAGGTGATTTTGCCTTTTTGCTTTTCTTGAAACGTATAAAACTGTATCACAACACATAGAGCAGATAGAGGAATATGTGACATTAATCGTTCCGAGGAAACGTGAGGGGAAAGTGGCGGGTGTGCTCCGCACAGTAACAACATATGGTGGCAATTTGTCGAACACCGACTACGCGCAATCACACATGGTTGTCTCTCCTGGCTTTGGAGACAGCTCTCTGCGTAACAATACTGGAACGCTGTCTGCACACAGCCACATGCACTTAGAGCCATCAGCCTCTTTCTGTGACTTGTCTGGTGGCCAACGAAAGACGCCATGTGCATTTCTCATTTTCTAATTAGTTCAGATGTGTCACTGGTTATCCTAGAACCAGAAACTCCGATGGGAACAAGGTTAAATTGGGGGCTGTCCGTGTTGTGTAATGAGTGTGTTTGGTGTTGCTTGGGCGCAAAGACCTTTGGAACATCCAGTTCTGGGTGCCTTCACCCCTCTACCGGTGGGGACCAAATGGGCTGCTGTGGACAACAGTGAAGTTTGGTGGGATTACACGAGGAAGGGCCCCATGGGCACTTCCTGTCTCATTGCAGAGAAGCTGACTTAACGCACAGAAGCTCTCCTAGGATCCCGCCTTAGAACCGCGACACTGAATCCCACCAAAATCAAGACGCTTTCGTGACGGTGGGCAATCTCTAGGCCACATGCCTGACACCTGATACGTGTGCAGGAACCACGGAAATCAACCCATGCATTTGGAGGTTTACCCTTCACCCTGTAGGCTTTCCATTAACACTTGAGTTCCCCTAACAAACTAGAGATGCCCATTCTGTTCCCTTGTTGGCAGAGCACCCCCAAAACCAAGGGGCAGGTCCTACCAGAACCTTCACTAAGAACCTGGCAAGACACAACCGAGGACAACGGAAAATATTAAAATCATGGTAAGAATAAAGTTTGGCACCAGAAACGCATCCAACAGAGTGATGGAAGGAAGACTGTTTGAATTTGGGCAGTCACGCCAAACTTTGGACACAGAAGGCGTAGGGGAGTGGATGTAAAGAGGTCAGGCCAATCTATCTCTCCGTGGAAGAGCGGGACTCCCACAGATGGCTTCCAATGTCACCTTCCGTGGACAATCATCCACTGTCATTTCAGGCTGTGTCCACAGGGCCAGCGCACTCATCGGCTCATCCACGGGCAGCTCATTGTACTTGCGGGGATCTCTCCTTGTCAGGATGCCCTCCACCTGCTCCCTTCCTTCCACTTTTCCCACTGTCCATGTTCCGTTCCTGGGAGAACAGACCCCTCACAGTGTTTGGTTGAACAGAGGGAGAATAATAATTTACTAAAGTACAAAGATCTGACAGCTCTCAGGATTTCAAAGTTAATATTTGACTTGTGTTTTTTTCTTCCCAAGTGCTAAATGTTAATATGAAAAAATTTTAATATGACATAAAAATGAATGTCAGAGATTTAATACTTTAGGAGTGAGGGTAAGCTCTCTCTCTCTTTTTTTTTTAGCCCATGGGATTTTTATTAATAGATTTTTTTTTTTTGCCTCACTACCGTTACATGTCTTATCACTAATCTTGGTGCGTGGGGAGCTCCTTCGCCTTGCTCATTGGCATTGTGTGTAAGGTGAGAGCCAATTTGGGGCTGTCAGAGATGTTCTGGCTTGCTGGGGATGCTCAGAATGGGATGTCTGCGGTCTACCTGAACGGAGCACAGAGCACCTGTGGGTCCTGGTAACATGAATGGGAATTATGCATGTTCTCCAACAGGGGGATAGATCCCGGTGTCTTTAAGGGTCTGCTGGCAACACGCACACTTAACTGATGATCTGCCATGTCATGTCAGCCTGGGTGAGTGAGGTGTGGGTGCCAAAGGAGAATGAGAGGTGTCTGTCACTTCCCTGACAGCCCCGGCACATTCCACCCCACGCCTCCCTGCATAATGTTCCTCTGTGGGAGCCAGGTGGCTCCGTTTGGTCTGAACAAGGAGCAAAATGTGTGGGAAATCTTTTCTCAAAGCGGAGACTTGATGTGTTGGGTCCCACCTTTGTCGGCTGCACCGCCGTAGAACCAGGATGACAATGGGAGCCTGTGGAGAACACCTCCTCTGAATTTGGCTCTGAAGCCAAAGGTGCACTGCGGTTTGGGGAGCCTCCCGGAGGCAGGTGGGTGGGCTGGAAGGTTGGGAGAGGGTCTGGCCAGATCCAATAGGCAGTGAGTCAATGGGACATCCCCCACCCTCTGCTCCCTGCTGCTGATTGCCGTGGAAACCAGGGGTCCAAAGCATGGCCATCTTCTTTGGTAGGCACCCAACCCAATGGCTCAGCCCCATTACCTGTAAAGAGATGCTCCAGACCATTAAGCTCCAGCTGTCTATCTGTTCCGTAGCAGGTTCCTGGCTCACACCTGTGTGCTCGGAGCTCTCCTGGGCATGCACCTGTATCCACATTGCCATGTGACCCTGGGCACTGTGTTAATCTGCTCAGGCCGCCACACCAAGACTGCACAGCCCACATCCCCTGGACATTAATTTCCATTGTTCTGGAGGCAGGGCGTCTGAGATCATAGAGCGGGCAGGAGGCACAGGTGTGAGCAAGGGGGCAGTGGCCATAATCCTTGACCAGTGTGCCAAGAGCTGCTTCTCTTCCCTGAGTGGAGGGGATTAGAAGGATCTGGAAGAGGCAAGGTCTTCGCTGATGACCTATCAGCAGCCAGCCACCCAATGCTCGCTGAGGCTTTTCAAAATACGTCTTACGCTCTTTTCACAGCTGGGGAGACCGAGGCTGAGGGTCTGCCAGTGACATGCCCAAAGCATGGCACCAGTAATGGGTGGAGTGGGACTGGCTCCAGACTCATCCCCCGAAGAATAGCACCAAGGAGTACTGGCAACATGGCGGCCTCATTGGCAGGAAGACGGCAGGTGCGTCTCTGTACCAGGACAAGCCATGGGTGAAAGGAGGGCTCTGAGGTTGAGGCGATGTCACCGGGATGGGGAGGGCTAGGGCAGGGTGTCTGACTCGTCACAGCCCTGGTTCCCGTCTGGTTCACAATGGGCTCCCCCCGCCCAACATTCTTGTCTTTGTCTGGTGCTACTGAAGCTGGGCTTCCAAAGGCATTCTCCCATTTTCACCTTGTTGTCATAGGTCCTGACGTAAAACATGTGTGTGGAGATAAATGTGCTTCCAATCACACATTTCTTCCCCCAGAAGTTGAGGAGGGTCGCATGGATGGAACTTATCAGGGGGCCTGTTCAGTGTTTGTAGCTGGTTAGAGAGGCTCTGAGATGCCTTGCTGCTCGCTCGAGAAGGGGCCCAGGACCCGCTCAGCACTGAGCGGCTGCCCACAAAGAGGGCCGTGGTTCTGGGGGCAGAGAGGGCCATGGGGGGTTATAGTCAAGCCCTGGGACAAGCCCATGGGGGAGTATGTGTGAACCCACACATGTTCTGGGTTTGAGAGTGTTGTCGGTGGTGAGCATCTGGTCTTGAAAGATAGAGGAGTTTGCTGTGTCCTCTGTTTGGCTTTAATTAGGCAAATATTTCCAGCACCTTTTGTTCAGTAATATAGCATGTGATATGAACAAAAGGTTAAGTTTTACAGTATTGAGGATGGAAAAACAGAGAGACAGACAGGTAGGCAGATTAATATATATTATTGATAGATGGATAGATGATGAATGGATACATGGATGGATGATGGATACATGGATGGATGGATGGATGGATGGATGGATGGATGGATAGAGAGACAGAATGGATGGATGGTTGGATAGATAGAAAGAATAGATGGGTGGATGGATGGATGGACAGACAGATAGATGACAGATGATAGATGATAGATAAATACATAGATGATAGATGGGTGGATACATACATGGATGGATGGATGGATAGATAGGTGAATAACAGATGATAGATAGGTAGCATAGATGGATTGATGGGTAGATAGATACATATAGATAGAATAGATGGATGGATGATAGATATAGATAGATAGATAGATGATAGATAATAGTTGGGTGGACACATAGATGGATAGATGGATGGATAGATAGCATAGATAGCATAGATGGATGGATGGATAGACAGACAGACAGACAGATAGATAGATAGATAGATAGATAGATAGATAGATAAATAGGTAGTAGATAGATAGTTGACAGATCAGACAGTGGAGGGAAACAGTGCCCGGCGTACGAGGTCCTACCACAGGCGTCTAAGACAGTGACTGGCCCTTAACTTTCGGGAGGTCTTTCTCTGCATGTCTGGAATTCAGGCATCGATTTTCATACACATGATGCTTGACTATGATTATTTCATCTTAAGTCCGTAACATTGTTCTGCGGACAGTTTTTTGGGTCAAGTTGAGGGGGCCAGTGGATGAGTCACATCCCTGGGAGGTTTGTGAGGACGCTGGACTTGGGAACATCAGCAGCAGATGCTGAACCCAGACTTTGGGCTTATTAGGCACTGCCCACAACAGGTGCCTCTGCAGAGACCTCCCAGTGGTTGTCCCACTGTCTGCACATGGGAGCTGACTTTCCCAGGGAGCTCTGCCCCACTGGGGGTTCTTTCTGGGGCGGGCATCTGGTTCTCACCCCCAGGGCCTCCATCTCTGTGACTATTCCCTTCCCTGCTTGGAGAGGAGGACCAAGGCATCTCCTGAAGATGCCTTTCCACCTGATTGGTGTGAGATGGAATCCACCTGGTCATGGGAGGGAGGCTCCAATTATCAGGTGGGAGGGGAAGGTTCCAGGGGGGAGGGAAAGCTCCAGGTGCGAGAGGAAAGACCTAGGTATCAGGTGGGAAGGGGAGGTTTCAAGTATCAGGAGGTAGGGAGGTTCCAGGTATCAGGTAAGAAGGTGAGGCCTCAGGTGCAGGTTGAAGGGAGAGGCTCCAGGTATCAGGATGAACAGGTCTGACACCTAAGCCCTATCCTGACATCTGGGATCCTCAGTGACTCAGCCCCCCTACCCATTGCCTTCTTCCCTTTCCCTCCCTCTGCCCGTGGCTCATCCAATCCCAGCCACGCCAGCCTCCTGGCTCTTCCTTGAACAAATCAAGCACACGTTTGCAAAGGTCCTGCCTCAGGACCTTTGCACAGGCCCTTGTCCTGCGTGGAGAGCTCTTGCCAGGTTATCTGCCTGGTTAACCTCTCTCCTCTGGACCACCTTATTTAAATCAAATCTTCCCCCACCCACCAGCAAGCACTCCTGGGCCTGCAGACCCTGTACCACTTACTTTTTTTTTTTCTGATATACCCTATAATTTAGGTATTTATTGCCCATTATTCATCTCCGGGTGTTTTTGCTCGGAAGTATCTCCCAAATGCCTGGACCAGCCCGTGGCCCATAGTAGGTGCTGAAGAAATGCTTGTTGACTATTGCAGCCCAGATATCCCTGGAAGGAGCCACTTTCAGAGGGGGTAAGAGGGGCTGAGCCGTCCCAGGATGACTCACCATGAGGACGCACTACCGAGAAGTCGGCGTGGCCACCCAAGGGAGTGGGGTCGGTGCTGACCGCACGTCCCTGGGAACAACTCCAGGGCACATCTTTGGGATGAGTCATTTCCCAAAGCTACAGAAGGACAAATATTAACTTTGGAGCAGAGTAATTTAGAATGACATGGTTACTGTCTTGTAAAAGGAACACCGACCACATGCCCAAGTACTTCCAACATCAGCCATCCTGCCCTTTATTTTGTTCCTCGTGGAGATGGCTGCCTGGCCCTGGTGGATCCAGAGCCTGTGTCTTCCTCCCTATTCTGGGATAAAATGAGAGACTCTTTTCTCTGGCACCCGGAGTCATCTGTCTACCTGTTGACAGAGGTCAGCCGGCCTGTCTTTGCCAGTTTTCAGAGGAGAATATCAGCCCAGTTCTTGGCCTGGTATGTAGGTACAGCACTTTTTGCTACTCTGTGCATGTCCTGGGGTGGCCGTAAAAAATTCCCACAAACCGGGGGCTTAAACCATGGGAATTCATCCTCCCCCAGCTCTGGAGACCAGAAGTCTGAGATCCAGGTGGGGCAGGACCACTGAGATCCAGGTGGAGCAGAGCCGCTGAGATCCAGGTAGGGCAGGACCGCTGAGATCCAGGTGGGGCAGGACCACTGAGATCCAGGCGGGGCCGGGCTGTCCTCCCTCCTGAGGCTCCAGTGGAGGGTCCTTCCTGACTCTTCCAGGTTGGGGCTCCAGGTATCCGTGGACTCGTGGCCATGTCCCTCCCGTCTCTGCCTCCATCCTCACGTGGCTTCTCCTCTGGGTCTGTGTCTCCTCTTCTGCATCTTATAGGGACACCTGTCCTTGGATTCAGGGCCACCCTGATCCAGGATGACTTTATCTGGAGATGATTTACTTAATCACATCGGCAAAGACCCTGTTTCTAAACAAGCTTCTGTTCACAGATGTGGGAGTCAGGGTGTGGACATTTCTCTTTGGGGTCACCATTCAACCCAGTACAGCCCTCAACGGGACACACCTGCTCCCGAGATTTTGTGCTCTGTTCTGTCCAGTTCTCAACAAAGACCCCTCAAAAGGCTTCAGTGCTCGAGTGACTGGCTGGCATATAGGACGTCCATCCATTTCCCCTGGTCAGTGCCTTCCAAACGGTGCTCGAGGGAGACCTAATACCCCGGGGTGTCCAGGTGGCCAAGAGTGGGGTGCAGAGGGAAAGGGGCCCCCGACGTCCCTCCTGGGAATAGGTTTACATTCTGGGCTTCTATGAAGACTGGATCAGACAAAAGACTCATTCCTTCATTCAAGCACTGATGGATCGACGGATTCATTCATTCATTCTGGCACGTATGCGGAAAGCTGTTCTGCTCAGGTGCCCTGTGCGCTCAGAGTTACCGCGTTGAGCACACTCAGGTCCCGCCATTCTGCATCTGCTGCCCATTCCCAAACTGGTCACGTGACTGGAAAACAGGGCGGAGGGGACACCATGGTGCCCCTCGTGGGATTGCCGTCGCCATGTCGTGTGCAGAACTTCTCTGGGGACGTCACCGGATGCGGGAGCTGTTGAGCTGACAGATTCTCTCCGTCACTACGTCGTGTGCTTGTCCATGCTCACAAAATACATGGAGACATGCAGCTCGGGCACGAGCAGGGCATGTCGGGCAAAATGTGCAACGCTGAGTGCACTGAACTTGAGATTAATTGGACCGTGGTTGGGAAGGTGCCCGGAACGGGGAGCGAGAGGTGGGAGCGCACATACCAATCCTGTCCTGCGGACAGAAGGTCTGACCCTCGGGGAGCCAACAGGGCAAGACGGGGCCTGTTCCTGCCGTGAACCATACTCCGGGGCTCCCCCGTGGGCGGATCTGCCTCTCAGGAGGCACGTGGCCACGTCTGCCATCACTTCTGGGTGTCACGACTGGGGAGGATGCCCCTGGCACCTGCAGGGTGGCACCAGGGACGCGGATCCACACCCTACAGCCCAGGATGCTCCATTCGCGCTGCTTCTCAGCAGAGACGCATGCCCTATGACATGCTCAAGACTGACACCTACTTCTGGGTCAAATGTTGCAAAAGGGGGAGGACGAGCAGAAGGAAGAGGACAAGGAGAGGCACCTTGTTTCTGTGTCTTCATCCACATTGAAAAGTTGGGTAGGAGACAGGAGGCTGGAAGAAGAGGAAAGAAACCAGCTCTTCTTCCCCAGTCTCACGATAATGAGGACATCATGACTTTTTAGGCTGAGAAAGTAAGAAAATGTGTTTCTCCTCCCCCGAAGACAGTCTCCAGCAACACCGTGAGCGACCGCAGGCCTCCTCGCCGTCCAGATGTCTCCGGGCCCATCTCTCCCCTGGCGCCAGCCCCCAGCCGGCAGCCCTGACCCCTCTCGGGGGGGACTCTGGGCGGCCACCGTAATGAGCTCCAGTTCCACACTGCGACCTCGGCACGTCTCCATCCCGCCTCCCGGGAGACCCTGCCTTCTCCCCGGAGCCTCCACGAGCTCCCTGCTCAGATGGAACACGAGGCCGTGCTTTGCAGGGTCACCTGGGCCTGGCACCAGGTCAGGTCCACGACACGGGGAGGCCCAGACTTCCGTGGAGGATGCCCCATCCCCGCTCTCCCTGTGTGGGTTTGCCTGCCTTCCGGCGGAGCCCACGGCATCGGAAGCCAGGCCCCCCCCCCAGCCCCGGGCCACGCGGGCCGCCCCCCACCTGGGACCCCTGTCTCCAACTATTAGTGGTGCGGGCGCCTCTCATGCTGGACGGACTTGCTCTGCAGAGGTGGACACGGCCCGTGGTGATTTCTCCTTCCAACGCAAGACGGGACCGTCTTTTGGAATGCTGACTTTTGCATTTTGCAGGGGACACTGCCCCAGATACGATTTTCTCTGACATGAGCAATACATGGAGAAGCAAATGCTTTTTTTTTTTTTTTTTTTTTTTTTAAAGCATCCTTAATAAGATCCATGCCTTGAAGAGAAACGAACACCTTTTTGGAAAGAGCAGAATGTACCTTAGCCGTTAGGAGTAAAATCACAAAACACACAGCTGTGTGTGCACGTTCACCCAGCCCTTCTCCTGGGTAACCCACGTTGTCGCTTGACGCTCTTTCTGTGCAGCATATGGAACAAGGCTGCTACTTCCAGTGGGACCCACGCCCCCCATCCCATCCGCCCGGGTCTCAGGGGTGTTGAACATTTGGGGATGGAACTGGGGAGTCCCAGGTTTATCCCAAGGGATGGCCGCTCCCAGGGCCGGCGATGTGTGAAATTGGGGCCCACCTGCATTTCCCAAAGTGGGTTTGTTTTCTTTCCTTGTTGTTGGGTGTTTTCTTTAAGTAGACCTCGTTCTTGGTTTGTTGTTGTTGTTGTTGTTTTTAAAAACAGTTTTAGGTCTGACAAGAAATTGGACGGGAAACCCACAGGGTTCCCATGACCTCCCCAACCAGCACCCCCTGGCAGTTCCCCCAGTTAAGAACATCTCGCGCTGGGCCATGCATTTGTGACAAACGATGAGCTACCTTCTGGGTGAGCACCTGCATGTACGGATGTCCCTTGGTGGTGTCCCCTCCCATGGCTTCCTGCTCCCCGCCCCGTTGCCCCCTGACGTGAGCAGCTACAAGAAGCCAAGGGAGCACGGAGGCCATTCCTTCATGGATGAGTTTGCGACACCTCGGCACCTGATTCCAAAGTGTAGTTTCAGAAATAAGGATCTTGAGGGAAAGGCTAAAATTGTTTTATGGAAGCGTGTTTACACAGACGTTCATCAAGCCGAATAGAGTTTAGCTTTCATTTTGCGTTTTCCATGGGATGCAGACTTCTGCTGAGAAAAACTGTCAAAAAGCAGAAGATGTGAAATCTAGGGGACTGTTGTTGAGTCTGAAATAATGAATTGACAATAGGTTGGGGAGATTTATTTGAGAGGTGGGTTGAATGACTGCCCCCAAAAGATACGTCCACGCCCTCACTCTCATACTTGTGGACTGGAGCTTATTTGGAAATAAGGTCTGCAGATGTGATTAAGGGAAGGGTCTGACATGAGACCATCCTGGATCAGGGTGGCCCTAAATCCAATGACAGGTGTCCTTGTAAGAGACGGAAGAGGAGACACGGACACAGAGGAGAAGCCACGTGAGGACGGAGGAAGAGATGGGAGGGATGTGGCCACCAGCCCAGGGTGGAGGCCCAGAAGCTGGAAGAGGCAGGAAGGACCCTCCCCTGGAGCCTCAGGAGGGAGCATGGTCCTGCCCCGCCTGGATCTCAGCAGCCCTGCCCCACCTGGATCTCAGACTGCTGGTCTCCAGAGCTGGGGAAGGATTTCCTTCCGTGGTTTAATGCCACCCAAGATGAGGTTGGTTGTTCCAGCTTCTGGGAAATATATATTTATTATGATGAATTGGCTCATGCAATTATGGAAGTGGAGAAGTTCCATGATCTCTTCTCTGAAAGTTGAGGCCCAGGGAGGCTGGTGATGTCGTTCTAGTTCAAGTCTAAAGGCCTGAGAACCAGGGGAGTCAATGGTCTAACTCCCAGTCTGAGGGGCAGGAGAAGATGAGATGTCCCAGCTCAAGCAGGCAGGCAGGCCAAAAAAAAGTGGGTAGGTTCCACTTTCCTCTCCCTTTTTGTTCTAGCTAGACCTTCGACTGATTAGACAAGGCCCACCCACACTGAGGAGGACTGTGCTTTACAGAGTCCATCCATTCAAACACTAATCTATCTGGAAACACCCTCACAGGCACTCCCAGAAATCATGTATAATCAGGGCCGCCTGTGACATAAAACCAACCATCACATTGTTCAACCAACTACAAAAGGGGTTTCCTTTTATGACTTTAAATGATTGTATGACATTTTTTATTCTCCTCAATTAAATAAGTTTACGATACAATTCTGTGTTCAGTTGCATCTTGTGCATGTGAAGGCTTTGGGGATTTTATTTCCGTGAACATAAAACCTTGGCGGTCTGCACCGATAAAGTTCTGTCATGAAACGGAGACGTGCCCGTCACGCTGTCCCATAAATAAATCAGGTGGCCGAGTATGGCCACTGACACCCTGGACTGAACCACATCTGCCTTTTATTTCTAGCACCTTTTTATGCCCTGAAGCCCCGGGAAGTGGCGGAATGTGTGACTCTGTCCCGGGCTTTGCATTTCTGCCAGAAAAGGGCCCCGGCCAGGCCGGGGAGTGCGTGATCCCACGGCCTCTGGGATGAGTTTCCATGCGCCGTGCCACGGTGACTGTTCCCGAGTCCGGCCCACGGCCGAGGCGATCTCATTTCACGGCTCACAAGGTGCCGTCCTTCTTTGAGGAGTCTGTGAATTGGGAGCTTCTTGCACAAGACGTTTGGGGCTTCCTGGGAGCAGCTGGGACACCCGCTCATCTGGGCACGGACTGGAGCAGTCTGCACCTCTCTCCCTGACCGTGTGCTTGAACCCTGCATGGTGACCCACAGTGTTCGGCCCTCCCACTGACGCCAGCACCCAGCAATGTCCTCGAGACGCCCTTGATAAAGGATGTCGGCCGTCGTGAGGAGACAGTCAGCCCCTGTCCTGTTGAGCCCAACCCTCCCTCCAGAGATGGATGGGACTCTCCAAAAAGTGAGAAAAAGTATGTATGTGGGGGAGGAGGGCAGGCAGAGAAGGAGGAAAGGAGGGAGGAGACTAGAGAGACAGAGACAGAGAGACACACACACACAGAGACGGGGGGAGACACAGAGAGACACATAAGGACAGACGGGGGATGCAGACAGAGAGGGAGGGAAGAACGTGTCCATTCTGGACTTTATGCCAGAAAGGAAACAGGTTCTTTCCTGCAATTTTCTAGTAATAGAAACCAGGACGCACCATCGCTGAATGAAGAGGGGGTGTCTCTGAGGACAACGCTCTGGATCTCGGCGGGTTGGGCACTTTTGAGGAGCCCAGGGGAGCTCCAGGTGCTGCCGTGGTCTCGGTCCCTCGGACCTGCTCACCCACAGCCACCTGCTCTGGGCCAAGGGTCCCAGGACCCCGTCCCGCTGCCCACGTGGGTCGATGCTGGGCCTGAATCCTCAGGGGAGGCAGGACTTTGGGTCCTTCCCCACAGCCCCCACCGGGGGCTGGATGAGTCCTTAGGATGGTGCCTCTCAGGGGACGACGGCACGAGAGGTCCTGTAGGGTGTTCCTGCCAAGATGTCAACACCAACGAATACCCTGTTTCCTTCCTCAAATACTGAAGGCTCACACCGTAGTAAACGAGATTTGCATCTGACATGGGAATGTCTTGCAGCTTGTCTTGGAAATCCATCATCCTTACAGCCCTGTGGAGGCTGGGGGCTGGGGGGCCAGTCGTTCAGTGGGCAACCTCTGTCTATGGCTGCATCGGGCCATCCTTGTAGGGGTATAGTGGGCTGAATGGCGTCTCCTGAAAAGATAATGTCACCTGGCACTGGTGAAGAGGAACTTCTTTGGAAATAGGGAGCCGGTGCTCCCTATGTAGACTCCAGGGGATGGTCCTTCCTGCCTCCTCCAGCTTCCAGGGTCCCTGGGCTCATGACCACGTCCCTCCCATCTCTGCCTCCGTCCTCACGTGGCTTCTCCTCTGTGTCCGTGTCTCCTCTTCTGTATCTCACAAGGACACCTGTCCTTGGATTTAGGGCCACCCTGATCCAGAATGAGCTCATCTCAGAGCCTTCACTTCATCACATCTGCAAAGACCAAAGACCGGAAGCTCCTTCCCATTTCCCAGGATTGCCACGGGTGCGCCCTCCCCACCGTGTCCATTGGGTGAATCCACGTGTGTGTTCCTGGCCGTGCACCTGCCGCACGTGGCTGATTCCAATGCCATAAGCATCTTGCCTCCCGACAGACCTGCCTTCCAGGGACGTTGTGCCAACTGATGGTCTTACCAACAACATGCTAGACGTTGGGGTTCCCCAGACGACCCTGCCAATCTTCAGGCAAAAAGTGGGCTTTCATCTTGGGCTTACTTTCGAAATTGCATGTTACCCACTTTGAACATCATCTGTCACTTCTTTGGACCTGCTTTGTCCCCTTTCTTTTAAAAAGCTAGGAACTCTTTGTACATTAGAGAATGAACACTTGTATATAGTCTTCCCACGTGACCGGTCATCTTTTCGTTTTATGGTGGACGTTTTTGATATGGAAGTATTAAATGTCTCCAAAGCTGAATGTACCCGTATTTTACCCTCCTGGCTTCTGGCTTTTGTGCAGTCTTTAGAACGGCTTCCCAGCTGGAAGATTATAAAAAGGTTCCTTTGTTTTTCCTGCTTCTGCCACGGTTTCATTTTGTGTGCTTAATTCTTTCTTCATCTGGAATTATTTTGGGGTAACAACTGACAGACGCATGCAGGCTTTCCCCCCATAAATTTCTAGTCACACCACTCAGTGAATAATCCATCGTCCTATGCAGGTTTGAAATAATTGTTTCATTATATGGGATTGCTAAGGTCTTATACCTATTTGGGTCATTTTCTCTGTTTTCACACCCACACCACAGCGCTTTGATTCACGTGGCACCGTGCCTTTGTGTTATATTTTGTGAACAAACAGGCGCATCATTTTGGGACTTGACTTTTGTCAAGAGTGTCCTGGCTATGCTCACACGCTTGATTTTTCCAATGACCTTTAGAGGAATTTTTTTTTTCCACCTTAAAAATAAAGTATCAGTTCTACCGGAGATCTCGTTGAGTTTATAAATTATTTTAGGGGAGCTAGATAGTGTCTTTTTATCCAGGAAGGAGGCGTTTTGCTCCCTTTCCTTGCCTGTTGCTTTATATGGCCACTGTATGCATGCTGTGAATGCCCGTTGCATGGTCCTATCACATACCCTCCCTTGTCTCCCCAGGCCGAGAACCCCAAGTTCTCACAACTCCGAGAAATCACACAACTTGAAACCGTAAGCTTCTCTCGCATTTGCTCAAGTCTTGAACCGTGGAGATAGGACGCCAGCGTTCCTTGAACTCAGCCCTGCGTTTGGAATTCTGTTTTCTCCGGCCTCCTTGTAAGTTTGCAGGTGAGGAAGCCATGAATTTAGCTGCCCAAGGGCCCTCAAAGCCTTAAACCGCATACAGTGTCCGTGCAAATTGATCGAAACGAATGGAAAACTCGGCTGGCATTTCCTTACGTGTCACAAACCCTTGGGTGTGACAATCGTTGAAAGGCAGAAAAACGTCAGCGTTGTCTAAATATTGTGCCCGTCAGCGGCATCTTTGTTTGAGGGCCTGGGATCCCCAGGGGCTTCTGCGTGCTCGTGAGGACTCACTTTACACATGGCAAAGTCCGTTTCAAAAATTCCTCGGGCGTGACATTGCTCTTGTGTGCGGATGAAACACCGGTACCCCCGAAAACACTTTGTTCTACAAACAATGCTTTAATCACTCTGGCGGCTTTTTGTTTTAAAAGCAGAACGGATAATGGGGCGCCTGAGTGGCCCAGTCGGTTAAGCGTCTGCCTTCGGCTCAGGTCGTGGCCCCGGGGTCCTGGGATCGAGTCCCGCATCGGGCTCCTTGCTCCGCGGGAAGCCTGCTTCTCCCTCTCCCGCTCCCCCTGCTTGCGTTCCCTCTCTCAAAAAAATAAATAAAATCTTTAAAAAAAATAAAAAATAAATAAAAACAGAACGGATAAACTCCACGGGAATTAGTTAAAAACGAACACCGAGGGAGAGTCTCACTCAGAACTCGAACCTCCACATGCGTAACCGCGATGTTATTCCATCATTTATACGGGGGAAGCTCATTATTAAGAAGATTCTTTTTCTCTCCTTTTTTTTTAAATTTTTCCTACGACTCGTGTAGCCAGAACCTTTTAGGGACTAAGGCATCTCATTCTGCAGACGGGAAATGTGAATTTTATCAGAGATGCCTTCTGTGTCCTGGGTCAGCTTGCACGGTGGAGAAACATTTAAACAAATACAGGAGGTGAAGGGCTACGATATTTTTAGTTACTGTAACAAGAGGTACAGTGCATAGAATGGATACAATGTAATAAATTTGGCGGAAGCGCTTAGGGAGTCTATGCGGCCCCGGGATTCTTAGCACGCTCCTCTCCCCCGTTGTAGGTCGCTGACCCCTCATCAGGGCTCCGCCGCCCGTCCCACCCTTTGGCAGCCGCTAAGGACCTGATTATCTATAAATTTATGGGGAATCCACAACAACTGGCCTTCCCCTTCTGATAATATTTTCTGACACATTTCAGGAGTCGGGCTGATGTGCGCGCAGCGTTCTATACGGGGGGCTGGTGTATGTAGGCAATGAGCCGGCAGACCGTCCATCGGAGACCTCTGGCTACGGCCGAGCGCGCCAGGAAAGTGGTTTCCATGGCAACGTGCCCCACAGCTGTAGTTAGACTAGGAAAAATAGTTTTATGATGATTTCAATGAAGTTGTTTTTTTTTTGCGCCTGTTTGTCTTCGAATTCTATCTTGTGGGTTTTTCACAGACTCGTCTCTAAATGGAATGAATATGTATTTATATGTAAATACATATATCTATTTACATGCACACACACACGCGCGCGTGCATCTGTAAAACTGAAACTGCTGTCTGGAAAAGCCTCAGGTGGGAAGCATGAAGCCAGGACTGGGGACAAGACGGTTCCGATGTCTGCATTTACATCTTTAACACAGGTGTCCCCAGAAGGTGAGAGGGAAAGATGAAAAGGAAGCAAGGGTTAGCCCCCTAAACCTAGCACCGTCCCGTGCATGCGCCCTCCCCCCTCCCACATCCCCGCTGGATTTCGGGGTCTGTGCAGGGCCTTGTGCACTGGGCACCTCCCCGGACCTCGGCCCGCTCCCTGCCTTTCCACGATGCTGCAGAAATAAGAGCAAGGCACTTCAGCATCCGTGTCAGGGAATCCGGGAGAGCACGTGGCGATCACTCATCGCCTCTCTCTTTGCTGAAGAGTTTGCTCGCTGGGGGGAAAAAAAAGAAAAAAAATACCCTGGCTGACATGAGTGTGGAATTCATTAGCGATACTGCTCACCTGTAACTGTAACATTCATGACAGGTAATTTTGAGCCTTGAATTTTTTTTTTTTTTTTTTTTGGTCTCCCAACCCCTCTGACGAGGGTCCTCGCTGTGCCTCAGCATCTGTACCCGGCCGGAGACATTTCGAAAAGGAACACTCTTCTGAAAAGCGCCATGAGCACTTGAGAATGGGGTCCCATGCCCAAGTCCCAATGGGGTCCATTGAGTTGGGAGCTGGGAGGCTCCATGAGGGAGCGTGCTTCTGGACACGGCACCCCACGTGCCTGAGTCCCTCGCCTTGGCAAGCATGCATTTGTGAAATACAGACTGACTTTCTGTCCACGGAAGGAATAACATGCCCCCACATCTGCATGGCCTGGTGGCTATCCTTAAAAACCCCGGCTATTGTCTGTTTGCAGATGGTTTCAGTGGTTATACACAGTGGCGGTCAAGCAAATGTAGGTATTGGCCGAACCGCCATGGATGAGGAAGTGAATCTGTACAAATTTGGGGCAGGTCTTCTCGCAATACCCATGAACACTCTTAGAAAGTTCTAGATTTGATACAGTAATTGCATGTCTATGACTCTGTCATTGAGAAAAAAATCTCAAACACAGAACGAAGAATCCGGAAAAAAAAAGACCCACTTGGAGATTGAGCCTGGGTTCAGCAAGGGTGGCGTTGCTAATCGGTGGGGGAATGAGATTATTCAGTAAGTGGGTGCCGGCCTGAATGTCTGATGATTTGGGTGTAGGTGGAATTAAATTAAGAGAGATCACTACTTCAAATCACACAAGAAAATTCCAAATGCAACACACACCTAAATGGAGACAAGCCCACAGAGCTACTGAATAATGTCTTCTTAATTTTAACGTGGCAAAACTCTTTTCTTCGCCACCAAAAACGACACATTTGAGTACAGAAAATGGTTCAAGGTAACCTGACAAGCCGTAGTATAAAAAAAGTTAAGAGGAAAGCAACTCACACATGCAACATGTTGCATAAAAGATAATGGCTTCATAACCATAATATATAAAGAGCGTCTACAAAGCAATAAGAAAGAGCCAAACAGCTCAAAGAAAAATTGGGCAATATGGACTGACTTTCTATCCACTTCTTTTATTTCACAAATGTTTTTGGAGCATCTGCTCTGGTAAGCAGCCAAGTTGGGAAAGCCCAGAACTGGGTCATGTGGGAGACCGGACCTCCCGTATTGGCCATATCTCATAGTCTCCATATTACAGCTTCAGCTGTGAAGATAAAATGCGCTTTGTATACTTTCTGTTTTTCATCAGGAGAACCTTATGTGAGCCCTTTCTGGTGGAGACAAGCCCTCCCGTGTGTAGCATCATTACAAATGTGGCCTTATGTGCAAATCCACCTGTCAGGTTTCCCACAGATGGGGTTTGGATCATTAGTCCCAGACATGTCTACACTGTAATATCTCCCCAACATTAGCACTGTCCTTGGAGAGTGTGACACCAGTAAATCCAACAGCTCACCCAGTGCATATGATTGTGCTTTTTAACTAGGCTCAGACCCTCAGAAATATCTGGGACTCAGTTTCCTCAGTTCCTGGAATGGAAACTCATTCTTGGAGGTGAATTTCAGAAGTACCCATTTTATCCCCCTTCACACATGGTTGAAGAAGCCTGGCTTTTGTTATAAGATTTTGCTTTGGATTCTTTTATTCTCTGAATTCTATTTGTATTCTGGATTTTTCTGATTCTAGTTTCTTTTGGGGGCCCATAAACTATGAAAGAGGGAAAATTTCTCTCCTCCTTTGCTCAGAAGAGTTGCCCCACAATTTTCTGTTTCTGGGGACATCCGAGATGCACCTTGCAGTGGCCGGAGCCGTACTGATGATCTTCCTTGGAGATGAGATGTCCCTTTTTTCTCCCCTCAGAATCCCGCTCCCAAATGTTAAACTCCTTCATTTTCTTCTGAAACGACTACCTTGCCACTCGCAAAGCCAAAACGTCACAGACTTTTTGGGGGGACGTTTGCTCCCAGTTGAACATCCATCTCTCCCTCACAGCCCCCAGCCTTGAAGCTCTTTTTTTTTTTTGTAAGTTTCTCCGGTGACCCACATGCCGGAGTGAAAACCAGCTCATCGCCCTCCGTGGACTCGATATTCCCTGGGAATTATGGCTCATTGAGATTTCATAGGAATTGTAAACTCATCTACCCAGCCGAATCTGCAACTCCCGAGAGAACACAGGTCAAGAAAAATACACGAATTACAGAAAAACTCTGTTGTCATTTCCCCGTCGTGCGGCCGGTTTCCAAGGCTTCCCTGACAATCAATAGCCTTTTTTTGAGGGTGGAGGGTGTGTTATTCTGTAATGTGTGCCATTGAAAATATTCAGAAAGAGTTAAATAATGAAAGAAAACGGAGACAAGGCGTACAGAACAGGGCCATTAAAAATCGAACTGCTGCAGGCGCTGGGTGCCCCGTTCTTGGACTTTGGATATCTTCTCCGGATCTGACAGAGACCCAGTTCAATTACCTCCAGGGCAGAGGGTAAGCCGTATTTCTGCAATTCCACTTTTTTAATTGATAGGTGGAGCTTTGTCGGATATGATAGAATAAGGCCAAATGTTATTCACTGTACTGCTTATCCTAATGCCTAGGATTTCTCTGTGTTCTCGTAAGTTGAAAGGGGAAAGTGAGACCACGTATCCTATGCTTTTGCGGGGATGAAATGTCCAGAAGAGGCAAATCTATTCAGACAGAAAGGTGATTTGTGGTTGAATGGAGGACGGAGGGCAGGGGTGACTGGTCTTGATATGGGGTGTCATTTTGGGGGGGGCGGTGAAATGTTCTCAAATCAATGGTCACACGTGTGCACGAGCCTGGGAATATGCTGACATCGTCGGAATGGTGCACTTCTATGGGAAAACTGTGTGGTGTGTGAAGGATACCCCAATAAAGCCATTTTTTTAAACAGAGAAATGATGGAGTGCAGATAACACATTTAAGGAAGAGACCAACGTCTTTTAAAGATGAGGGTAAAAACGAGCAGGAAAAATATATGGAAGAATATGCAGGACGTCTCAACCCACTATGATTTTTAGAGTGCATCCATAGACGCACCGCGTCTTGTGTGGGGCGCACCGTGGGCAATATGGCGGCTTCCAGGGGCCCCCCGTGGCTTTCGGTTTTCAACGCACTTTGGTTATCCTGCTCGATGCATGTGGCTAAGAAGAAGGGGCTGTCTCATTATGAATTTCCTTGACATGTGCTTGTCCCCTTCTTACACTGTGGTCCAACCTTGTTTTCTTATGAACCCGGTACGAAATTTCAGGTGCTGTCAGAATATCCAGATTTTGTTGTCACTGCTGTTTTAAATCCCAGTTATAAGTGTTAACCACCCCCAACCCCTACGGACTCAAAGCCAGGTACTGAAGAGAAATTCAGATCCTCCATTTTCCCTGTTGGTGAAACCCAGAGGGAGGCACCGTTCACCTTTGGAAAGGAGAAACATAGAACGGAGAGCAAAGCTATTCCTACCGAAGACACTTTCCTGTTGTGTTGCTGGAAAAAGTCACACAGGCTTCCCAGAATAAAGTCCTACAAATTTCAGGTGTAGGGAACGATTATGCCCCATTCACGTGCCGAAAGACATACCCTCAGTGGGCGAGCGCATCCAGAATTTGGAAGACCCTCAATCGTGCATGTGTGGCCTTCCAAGAAACAGCCTAAAACCAAAAATGTCACTGTTGGGGCAAAATAAAGGGAGTGGACCTTCAGCTCGAGGAGGGAAATGCGGAGTGGAAAAAACAGTACATTTTCCTGACATCCGTCTCCTGTGTCCTCTAGTATTTGCACTGATGTTCTGGCTTCTGGGCAACAGCGAGCAGCATAGGCAATGTTGGGAGTCCTCAGAAGTCCTTGTGATCAGGCCGCTCTTGGGTATCTATGCATTCAAGAATCCTGATCTTGAAAGAAGAAACAAAAAGGGAATTCTGATCATGGCTTTCAGTATTACCACCTAAGTTGCTGGTCACTCTTGTGCGTTTCAAGTCTGGTAATTCTCATTTCGAATTGTTGCTTAAAGAAGAACGTCTTCACACTCATGTTTTGTATCTATCCAGATTATAAGCCTAGAGACAGAGATAGTAAGCAGGATATGTAAGCAGCCCTCATTACCACAGAGAGAAATGGTTCTCAGGTTCATTATCAGTGTCCCGGGGAGGGTGGGCTGTGACAAATGACCACAGACTGGGGTGGAGGATGTTAGAACAACAGGAATCTATCCTCCCCCAGCTCTGGAGACCAGAAGTCTGAGATCCAGGCGGGGCAGGACCACTGAGATCCAGGCGGAGCACGGCCGCTGAGATCCAGGCGGGGCAGGACCGCTGAGATCCAGACGGGGCAGGACCACTGAGATCCAGGTGGGGCAGGGTTGCTGAGATCCAGGCGGGGCAGGGCCATGCTCCCTCCTGAGGCTCCCGAGGAGGGTCTTTCCTGCCTCTTCCAGCTTCTGGGGCTCCAGATGTCCCTGGGCTTGTGGCCTCCCATCTCTACCTGTGTCTTCATGTGGCTTCTTCTTTGTCTCTTCTCTTCTCTTCTATCTCTTACAAGGACCCCTGTCATTGGATATAGGGCTACCCTGATCTAGGATGAGCTCACCTCAGACCCTTCACTTAATTACAAACTCCAAAGCCTCCTCCCCCCAAATAAGGTCATGTTTGCAGGCTCCAGGTGGACATATATTTTGGGGAGCCACCATTCGACCCCTGCATGTTCCAACTCCCAGCCCTGCTGATCCTCAAGTGAGTTCTGTCCAGAACCCCAGAATCAAGGTTGCCTGGGAATGCAGTTGTCAACTTTCCTGCTCCTGCTCAAGAAGCACTTATTGAGGGGGGTGGGGATGGAAGGGTCAGCAGACAGCCCCTCAACTCACCTCTGCTTTCTCTCCAGACTGAGCTTACAGCTGGAGGCCAACAGGATGGAGGCTTACAGTTCTGAGCGTCTCCGAGCACAGTCCTGATTACCTCCTCCGTAAAATGCAGGTAGCAGGGCACCAACTTCCTAGGGGGACAATGAGATTGCAGTTGAATTCCAATGAATAGGATTGAGCTTGGCACATCCCTCGGCCATCACAAGAGCTGGATAAAAGGCAGATTGTTACGAATGTCAGCGATGATGTTAAATCCATCCTGCAGGTTCAGGTCTTTGAGAAGCATCCAGTGCTTCTTCACTAGCTGGGAGGAAGACTTGGTTCCTTTGGGGACACGGAGGTGACAACAGCCTCCCTGGGGATGAAATTCATCTTTGAGTCTCTGATATCAGGCTAAGTATCCTGCTCTCAAGGACATACACACCACAAGCTCAGGGTGGGCAGGGCGGGCTGGACAACCATGGACATCCACACATCCATTCATATGGTCTTAGCAGGTTGAACCAATCAATGGCTGCTTCCATGAGTTCCTGCTGGACCTGACTTTGCTCCCAGGTGTGTTTCATCTGACCAAGCCAGCTTCCGCTGGTTGGCGACCACCTCGGAATGGCTCCCAAAGATCCCTGTTTCCCAGTGTGCTCACATTTATGTGATCCCATTCCCTGGAGGACGGACTGGGCCCAACAATTTGCTTCTTACCCATAGGCTGTGTCAAAAGCAATGAGTTGGACACCCAGCCAAGCCATGCCTGAAATCCTGACCCACAGAAACAGAACCATGATGAATGCATGTTGCTCTAAGCTGCTAAGTTGCGGGGTCACTTGTAACATGGCAATAGCTGACTGGTACAGTCCTTTTGGGATCTGGTTTCCACCTGTATCATCCCATCATTTCACTGAGTGTTCCTCAAGCATTGTTGGCATACTGCAGAGACCTGAACCTCACGTGCTCTCTCAGACACCCGCGTGGCTGGCAACCCCACGTTTTCAGGACATCTGCCTACTTCCCTGCTCTAACAGCAAAGCTGATGGTCTTCTTGGACCAGGCCTTGTGTCCGGGCTGTAAACCCTAACAATATCTCCCACTGCTGGACCGGCAGCTCTGTGCACCCCAGCTCGTTGCTGGCTCTCCGCTGGGGCTCATTTCCAGAGCTCCTCTCACCTAGATATTGCTGCCACCATGGCTGTTATAGACAGAATGTGTGTGTCCCCCCAAAATCCAAATGTCCTCCCTACCCACAATGGGATGATATTTGGAGGGGAGGCCTTAGGGTGAGGTGACATCATGATGGTGGGGTCCCCAATGGTGGGATTCATGTCCTTATAAGAAGAGGGGGAGACATCATAGCTCTCTCTCTCTCCACCATGTGAGAACACAGGAGAAAGATGGTGTCTACATGCCAAGGAGAGAGGCCTCGCGAGAAAGCAGTCTCTGCCCCGCCTGGATCTCAGACTCCCAGCCTCCAGAATCGCAGGAAATAAATGTCTATTGTTTAAGGTGCTCGGTCTATAGCATCGTGCTATGGCAGCCCACGCTGAGTGAGACAGGGGCTCAGGGTGGGTGAATATTGACATCTGTATGAGTTTGCTAGGGCTGCTGTAACAAAGAGCCCCCAGGAAGGTAGGAGACCAGAACTCCGAGATCAAGGTGTCATCAGGGCTGGTTCCTTCTGGAGTTTCTGGGGGAGCATCTGTCTGTGCCTCCGTGCTAGCTTTTGGTGGCATTCTGGCCAGCCTGGGGGTCCCCTGGCTTGCAGACAGAACGCCCGGACCACCACCTTCTTGTTCAGATAGTCTTGTTTATGTGTGCACCATCCCCTAAGAAGACAGACATCTTCTTTTTGAAAACCGTCTCATGTGCTCACCCAGAAGTTGTCCTTTTGAGCCCGATCCTGTGTCCCGCTGGGCAGTAGGCAGTCCTCCCCACGTGGGAAGGACCCTCTGTCCTTTTCCAACACCACGCAGACCACCACGGTCCTGACACATTCTCACCACGCTGTTGGCATCTTCTTTCTTACAACAAGGCAATAGAGAACAGCATGAAAGCATGGCCAACCTTGTTTGGAAGAGAAAAGCTCATCCTTGTGCCTGAGACCTAATGAGACCCTGAAGGAGGAGAAAGGAAAAGGGGGCATCCGCCCAGCAGCCCACGCCACGGAGCCCACGTGGCCACGGCTGCCGTCCCCCTTCACCCAAGTGCCACTGTTCCAGGAGGGCGTACAGGTGAGTTTCCAGACTCCCAGACATTTCTGTCACCTACAGCTTCTGATTTCTCATTGCCTTTAATTTGGGTAAATGGGTATTGGCTGAGGGTCAGCATAGCTTTTCCGCTTATTTAAATACCGTTTCACATTACTTCCCCGGGATCATTAGTTACATTCTTCAGCTGTCAGGTGGAATGCTTCAAAAGCCCCAGACAACAGAAGATGGAGGGGCCCTCCTTGATGCTGTGTCTCTTCTCTTCCCGTCCATCACCCCTGAAATGTTTGGGGTGTCACTCGACGGAGCCTATGAACTCAGCTCCGTGCAAATGGATTTTCAATTTTACAAATGTTTCCGGCACTGAAAGGAACCAGGATGTGTAACTGAGGGGGGAAAAGAAAATGACAAATTAAGGATCTGCTCTATTTTTGTCTCATTTAGAATATTTTCCCCGAGAGGTTGTAGGCTGCTTACATTTCACCAGTTTAAAAGGCAGCTGTGTCCAGAGGCACTGAGCGTTGCTGCTCGATCATGCCTGGCACCATGAGCACCCGGCTCTGGGTCTTTCCAGAACTGCCAAGAGGGTAGCTGCACCTTCTTCTGCTAGAGCCTGATGCTGGGTCTTTGCACATTTTCAGGGGACCTCCGTCCTCCACGCTGGGGTGTTCTGCACAGACAGCCGGTTTGCTGGACCCACGCCAGAGGGGCAGCTACAGCCTGCTCGGGTCGAGCCGGACTCAGCCTCCCGGGAGCAGGGTCCTGTCCTGAGAGCCCAGCCGTCCTTAATGGATAAAATAGGTTTGTCCCCGGTCACTGCCGCTAACATCCAGGGCCTGGAATTTCCCCCCACGGTCCACCCGCCAGCCCCAGGGAGCTGATAATCCCCTAATTAATAGCATGGCCTTAGGAGACCTGCTTTACAAATAAGGCTGCACAGAAGATCCCAGGGTCCCAGACTCCCTCGGAGGCCCCAGAAATGAACTGACCTTGGGGAGGGGGCCTCACAGCTGTGCACGGAGAAGCCACAAAAAAGCCACTTTTAGACAAGCCTGTGAATCCTGCAGGACTAGTGTGAGGGCTCATTTGTGGGCAGATAACCACATTCATAAGGGAAGCTGTATATTTGCACACATTTTTTATCTACAAATGTGTAAAAATCTGGCACTCAAATATTTTTTTTTTTTTAAATGTGCCCAGCGGCGGGTGGGGGGGTGTTTCATGTTCAGATAAGTGACGTGGACGAAAATCTGTTTCTTTAGAGCTCCCATCTACCTCTGTAAGTCCTCCATCAGGGCCTGGTGCTCTGTTTGTGACAGTTTTCCTGGCTTTTCCGGGAGGGACGCAGCCCCTGTAGGTCTGCGTGAATGACAGGTAAAGCCCTCAGGGTCACAGACTCTGGGGCTGATCCCCACGTCCCCCGACAAGTGCAAGAACACGTCCCTTAAAAAAGCATCTCCAGGAACCTTTTTCTTTTCACCGATTATGAGTTTTCATATTTTTTTTCTCTTAAAGGAAAACGTGCGAAGGATCCCAGCATGCGTCCGTGTGCCTGCGCACGGATGTGAGACGTGAAGGACAGCCGTATGATGAAGTCTGTGAGCGTCTGTGTGCAGACTTATGCTAACTAGTCTTTTGTGTGGGTCACAGAGGAAGCTGGACGTTTTCATCTGACATGGGGATTCGGGGACCAGGAAAGGCAAATGGTAGGATAGCGTGCGAACGGCTCGGGGCTCAGGGACTTGGTCCGGCAAGTGAAATATCAGTGGAGACTCTTCCGTAGTCAGGACGCCCCAAGATCATTATTACATTATTACATTTATGTCACGAAGGTGCCGCCGGTTTCTTCATCCGTAACTGTCACGGTGCATGTTACCAAGGTGCCCGGGAATCACGTTGGAGCAACAGAACATCTGCCAAAAGAGTCACGAAATGAAGAAAAAAAATTAGAGCAATTATCCGTCTTAACGAGACCACATCCCTTGTGTTGTCATTCACCAAGTACATAATGTGCAGCCTGAATTTTCTGCCTGTGGCATTTTTTTAAACAGAATCTCATATGCAAACAAAAATAGATCCCTCTTAAAATGATTGTTTTGGAAGTTTTTAGTGTGGAAGGTAGGGGAACAGGGGTTTTGAAACGGGGTTGGGGGGGCGGCAGGCATGGTTTTGACTTCTCTGTGCTTCCGAGTGTAGTCACTGCAGGTCTTCAAAACTGCATCTCGGTCCTTGAAGAAGAAACTCGGATGCAGCTTAGCTACGGAAAGTGGTGCCTCTTGCAGGTGGCTAGCTGGGGACCACCCGGCAAAGTCTCGGCCACGTGTGTGTGCATACGGCCCTGGATATTCCAGGGCTCGGAGAGCAGCTGGGGAAACCGAGGGCTGTTTTTGCACAAGAAGTAGGTCATCACTTAGACACACACCTCACAGATCTTCTATACCCCCTGTTGCCACGTGGGTGTCCTCAAGCCTTTTTCTTATTTCCAACCCAGTCCCACCTCCTCTGTCCCGTCTAGGGGGGTGGCGGCACACCCTCTTGGAACTTACGGGAAAGGGACCAGGTGAATCTGCATTCCAAGCCGCTTCTGTCTCTCCTGGGTGTGTCTCTCTAGCCCAAAGTACTTAACTAGCGTGGCCTTCATTTCTCTTTCTGTAAAGTGAGAAAAATTATATGCACCCTTCAGGGTTGTTCTGAGGGATTGAGATAATGTGTATAAAGCTCCACAGAGCACGCCCAAGCCAGAAAAGGTGCGCAATAAACTAATGGTAGTGTTACTTAAGATTAGAATAATAAGCAGGTGCTGTTATTAGGTGGACTGTGTGCATAAACAATCCTCGATGGGGGAGATTTTGGTCTTCCCCAGCATACATTTGCTAGTGTCTGGAGACTCTGTCTGTGGTCACCTGGTGGGCGACGGTGCTCCTGGCATCTGGTGGGTGGAGACAGGGACACTGCTCATCACCCAAAAGTGCACAGGATGTCCCACAGCAGAATCATCCAGCGCCAGATGTTAATAATGGCTTTGCATGGGAGACCTTATCTCTCTCTCTCTCTCTCTCTATCTCTATCTATCATCTATCCATCCATCCAACCATCCATCCATCTGTCCTTACATCATATCTATCTATCCATCCATCCATCCAACCAACCAACCATCCATCCACCTATCCTTACATCATATCCGTCCATCATATCTATCATCTATCTATCTATCTATCTATCTATCTATCTATCTATCTATCTATCTATTCATCCATCTATCCATCCATCAAATCTATCTATCTACCTATGTATTATCCATCGTCATCATCTGTCCCATGATGCACAGGATGGCCCCCCTCCCACAGCATGATCTGGCCATCAATGTCACTATAGTGCAGAGGTTGAGAAACTGCATTTAGCTTAGTGATGACCTAAGTAGAGACACTGAAAACGTAGAGCCACAAGCATGTTGTGGTTCTTTGTTGTCTCTGTCAGGAAAGGACATGTAGACAGAAGGCAAGAATGGTTCATTGCTGGGGCTCCTAGGTGGCTCAGTTGGTTGAGAGTCCCACTCTTGGTTTCAGCTCAGGTCATGCTCTTGGGGTAGTGAGATCGAGCCCCGCTTTGGGCTCCATGCTCAGCGGGGCGTCTGCTTGAAGATTCTCTCCCTCTGCCCCTCCCCTGACTCTCACACGTGCACTCTCTCTGTCTCTCCAATAAATAATTAAATCTTAAAAAAAAAAAAAAGAATGGTTAATTGCTGGTGTAGAAGAAAGAGCTTGAAGTGGAATTCCACTCCGTAAATAAAGTCTAGCTGTTTGTATAGCCAAACGGGGGCATCTGGTCCCTGCCACAGGGTTCACTCGACATCCTGAACTTTTTCAACTCAACCAGAAACAAAACAAATTGCAAGGAATCTGGAAAGTATGACAGGAAAACACAGGAGTCTGTCTCTTCCGGAATGTGGTGAAATTTGATTGGAGGGGATGGTTATGTGAACATGGTAAATTGAAAGAGTTCATCAAAACTCAGAAGCTCTCGAAGGCTCCCGGTTCATCAGACAAGCTAAAACAGCTCCCTACTGTCCCTCAGCTGCTTCAGCCTCTCTGCTGACCACAGACTACGACCTTCAGAGTGACTTTGTGGTGAATTTAAAAATAGGAGAAGGCCCAACGCCAACCCCTGCCTCCAGAGCACCTGTTGCTTGTAACAGGCGCCTCTTTTGACTTAATTATGATATCGGTCAAGGGGCAGAAAAACAGGATGGTTGTGTGGACGCAACAGGCTAATGCAAGGCTAAGGATTCCTTTGTGAATAGTTATGATTCTTAACGTATGTTTTTGAAAATCACTTAAAACATTCCTCATTTATTCATGGCTGCTTCCTGCCTTTTCTGTTTCTTACGCAGACCCCCCCATCCCCCAAACACTGCAACCATTTCCTCATATTATAACCTGAGGTGCCACTGAGTCACAGAGCTCCACCGGGTCAGAGAGCCCCACCACGATCTCCAACTGTGTCGTTCACCTCCAGCTCCCCTTAAGACATGGCCCTGCCAAGGTCACATTTGGCTTCAGGGCCAGTCTTCCCTTCTCCAAATGAGGGGGGAAATATCCTAAAATGTATGCAGTCAGCAGACTTTTCCTCATGCAGTGCTTCGTTTTTAATTTGCATGCAGAGAATGCTTTTGAGCCAAGGGGCTCACACATGCCTTTGGGGTGGATGAGTTCATAGCAGGTGTCAGAAGAGGATTTGCGAAATGGTCTCTGCTGGTGTTTGGGACACAGGGAAAGATCATATGGTCAAAGGTCTTCAAAACGTTGGCTATGGGAGGGGAACAAAGAGTTGAAAAACTATGGATCTCCCATCCTCGTGCACATTCTTGCACAAACTTCTCTAGAGCTCACAGAAAGAATCCTGAGCATGTCAGAAGGATTGGATTCAGGCGATCCCTTCATTGTCCCATATCCATGAAGATATTCATACAGTTTTACCCTTCTATTCCACTAACATGTGGATTGCATTGACTGATTTTTTCCAAGATTTTATTTATTTATTTGAGAGAGAGAGAGAGAGAGAGAATGAGAGAGAGAGAGAGAGCATGAGAGGGAGGAGGGTCAGAGGAAGAAGCAGACTCCCCGTTGAGCAGGGAGCCCGATGTGGGACTCGATCCCGGGACTCCAGGATCATGACCTGAGCAGAAGGCAGTCGCTGAACCAACTGAGCCACCAGGCTCCCAACATTGACTGACTTTGAAATGTCAGTTTAAACTTGAGTTTCTGGGAGCAACCCCTCTTGGCCATGGCGTGTTATTCTTTTTTTTTTTTTTTTTTTTTTTTACAGATTTTATTTATTTATTTGACAGAGAGAGAGAGACACAGTGAGAGAGGAAACACAAGCAGGGGGAGTGGGGAAGGGAGAAGCAGGCTTCCCGTGGAGCGGAGAGCCTGATGCGGGGCTCGATCCCGGGACCCTGGGACCATGACCTGAGCTGAAGGCAGATGCTTAACGACTGAGCCACCCAGGCGCCCCAGCGTGTTATTCTTTTAATATATGTACTTGTGGATTCATTTTGCTAATAGACCGTTAGGAATTTCTGTCTGTGTTCATGGCAGATATCAGTCTATCATTTTCCTTTGCTGTAATATGTTTTGTCTGGGTTTGGTTGTCAGAGTAAGACAAGACACATAGAATGAGTTAGCAAGCGACCACATTCCCCCCCCCCCCCCCCTTTTATTGCTGAAAGGGTTTGTGAAGGAGTGGTTGTTTTTCCCCACCTGGTAGAATTCACTAAGCCATCTGGGCCTGGATATTTCTTCGTGGTCAGGCTATTTGTTACAACCGCAATTTCTGTATGACATATATAAGACTCCTGGTGTCTTCTATTTTGTGTGTGTGTGTGTGTAAGCTTTAGCAATGTATGTCTTCCAAGGAATTCGTTTCAGGGTTGTTGAGTTCATTAGCATATAGTTGTTGATAATATTCCCTTGGTACCCTTCTGATGTTGATTTGGAATTTCTTCCTTCATAAAATGCTTTGTTCCAGAACCTTCCTCTCTTGGTTTCCCTCCCACCTCAAAATGACTTCCTCCTGGTTTCTTGGCTTTGCTACATCCGGACCCTCTACCCAACTTAAGTCCAGAGTGACTCAGGGTCAGTTGATGCACCTGTCTCCAGGAGCTTCTCTGCTTGGGGGGGATCTCATCCAGTCCAATGGCTTCCCTTGGTGATTCCCAAATGAGTGGAATATCTCGAGCTGTTCTTCCTTCCTGAGCCCAGACTCACCAATCCAACGGGCTACTCAACATGTCCGAGGTCTAGTGGGTATCACAAACCAAGCCCCAGACAGGCAACAAATGACCTCCAAAAATTCCCTCTGTGCCTTCTGCCATTTTGGTAAATGGCACACCATTTGTGGTTGGCTGCCATGCACTTGTCCCAGCCAGAGCCTTCCATGTAGTTCTTTCTTTTATGCCTCATTTTCAATCACAAGGAGGTCCTGCTGGTTCTACTTCCAAACCTGACTGATTCCCACCATCTCCCTTGCTCCCCACTTGTCCGGGCCACAGTCAACCCTCACCTGGATGTCAGCAGCCCCTTCCTGGCTGGTGACCTCCATTCCTCCACCCTCGCTTCCCTCTTGTCTACTGTCCACAGAGCAGCCGGGGAGGGGACATGGCTGTTGAAACTCACACCAGCCCTCCCAGCACAAATCCTCCACGGCTTCTCTTCTAGCTCGCACAAGCCCAAAGCCCTCACCTTATAAGACCCTTTGCAGCTCGCTCTTGCAGACCATCCTCGGGCACTCCCTTGTCCACTCTATTTTGTCCTCCTGCGATGTCTCGACATGACAGATCGATGTCATGTTTGTCCTTGTTTTGTCTGCTTGGAATGTCCTTTCCCTACATGGACTCCAGCACGCCTTTCCATTTCTGAAAATATCATTTCCCTTGACCCTCTTCCTTAAGGAGCTCCCCCAACCTGGAGACTCTCTGATTCCTAGCCTTTCGGTGTACTTCTCTCCACGTGAAAATTAAATCCGATTTTAAAATTCGTGCCTCTGTTTCCTGTCTGTGTTCCCCCATCAGTTGTGAGCTCCATGAGAATGGGGAATGTGCCTGACTTACCTCTGTACCCCAGCATCTGGCATATGTGCATTGCTTTATAAATGCATGGATTCATTTCTTGTTGCTCCTACAATGAGCCGTCCTTTCAAACGGTCCCATCCATTATCCCGAGGTTGTGTTGGGTCCGAAAAACGAGCAGTCCTTTCAAACAGTGCCATCCATTATCCCAAGGTTGTGTTGGGTCCAAAATCCAGGCACAATGTGGGTGGCTTGGCTGTTGTCTTCTGCTCAGCGCCTTCCAAGGCCAAAATCAAGGAGTTGACCCTGGTGGGCTCTTATCAGGGGCTCTGTGGAAGAATCTGCTTTCAAAGCTCGTTCAGGTTTTTCGGCTAAATTCAGCTATTTGGGGATTGTAGGAGTGACAGCTCTTCCTTGCGGACTGGTGGCCAGGGCTGGTCTTTGTTCTCGAGACTCACCTGCATTCTGGTCACCTTCTATGACGTCCCCTCCAGCAATGGGCAGGTGTAATCAGTCTCACGTTTGGAATTTCTCTGACTCCAGCCAGAGAAAACTGTCTGCTTCTGAAGAGTCCATGTGATTAGATGGGGCCCACCAGATGATGCAGGATTGTGTCCCCTTCTCACGGTCCCTCTTTAATCACTCCGTGAAGTCCCTTTTGCCATGTAAGGGATGAGGGTGTGGACGTCTGTGGGTGGGGGGCACAGCTCTGCCTACCACAGTGCTCACTAAGTACTTGCTGGCAACAGAAAGAATCCATACAGAGCATCTTTTCTTCAAAGACATGCTCCAGGGGGCAGGTCTGAAGCCAGCGTGGGGGGAGTGGTCAGAGGAAGGGACTGCTTTCTTCCCCACTTTGGAGACCTGATCATTGCCACATGAGTCCAGCTGGAAAGAAGGGGTCTTACTGGTGACACTCTGAACATCGCTGCAGAACCAAGTGTTGTCAAAATCACCGCCCCCCCCCACCGGCGACCCGATGTGTGCTGCTGAGGGGTTGGTGTGGGCTGATGTGGGCACCCCTTGACCTCCTCCTGGTGGAGGAGACAGCCCTGGCCTCTGAGTCGTCCTCCATTGTTTACCAGGTGTACCTGTGGCCTTGGGGGTGCCCTAAGCAAGCCCCGCTCCGGGCCTGTTACAACCTCTCCAATGTCAGGAAGACAGGGTCCAGAAGCACGCCAAGGGGAGGCACCTCTGGTGACCTGCAGCTGTACCACGAAGCCACTGAAACGCTGGGGGTCCACACGCGTGCCCAAAGCCCCTTGCCTTCCCTTCCTCTCCCTTCTGCTCTTGGGAACCCCTCCTCGCCTGCAACCCCCAAGGCTGGCTTTGTAGTCCTCACGCAAACCCCAGGCCACGGGGAGGACCCTGGCATTACAGAGTTGGGTGGTTGGGGCTTTTTCTGTGCCCAGATCCCACCATCACCTTGGCATCTGTTTGCCTCCCCTGAGACCTGCTCCCTCCCATCCTGAGAACCAAGGCTGAAGGTGGAGCAGACCCCGGTGGGCGCGAGCCAGCCTCCCCTTGTTGGCAGGTGTCAGCGGTGAAGGGGTCTCCTCTGGGGGCCAGGGACCGACACAGAGGTGGGTGAATGAAGGAATGAATGAAGTGAATGCAAGCCAGGCCCGCGCCCGCCACGGAGGGAAGGCCCAGCTCCCCACACACCCCAAGCCCTCCGGGCTGGAAGGAGCCTCGGGGCCATTATGGGGGCAGCTACCTTCCTCACTCAGGCCCCCAGGCCCCCTGCGGGGAGTGGGACGCAGCAGGACCCACGCCCAGGCCTTCAAGGGCAGAAATGGGGAGCTGGCTTCGTCTGCCCAAGGGGCTGAGTCGTGCGCAGGACAGCGCCCCCTCCCCCTCGGACCCTCCCGATCCGCCCAGGCCTCCCGCCCAGGCCTCCCGGAACCCCTCCCTGCGCTGCTCCAGGGTGGAGACGCGGCGCCCCCTTTCCCCGAAATCCGCGCCTACGGAGAGGTCTTGGGCTCGCGCTCCCTTCCCCCACCCCGGCGCTCCCCCTCCCCCGCGCGCGGCCGTCTCCGTTGGCGAAGAGGGGGCGGTGCTGAGCGCCGAGGTGGGCTCCTGGCGGGTGTCCAGCCGGGTCTAGCCCCAAGCTTCGCCTCAGGCCAGGAGGCTGAGCCGCGGGTGGAAGGGCCAACGGCTGGGAGCGGGGCGCGTCCCTCCCCGGCGTTGCCCCGGGGCCCCTCCCCCGCACTCGGGCCTGGCATGCGCCTCCGCTACCCAATTAGCCGAGCGGCGCCGGGACCCCTACGCCCCCACATCCCTGCGCCTCCCGCTCCTGCCTTCACCCCCTCCGGCCTCGAGACACCCAGTGCTCTGCCCTACCCTGCTTCTCCAGTGGCCAGCAAACTCCCCAGGTCCCGAAGGGCCGGGGGCACACCCCTGGCCCCCCACAGGCAACCCTGGGCGGTCAGGCTGACGCTTGCTTAGTGGGGGTGGGTGCATAGGCCTAGGAGAGGGGGGTGGCACAAGCCCCGTCCCCACCAAGGCCCTGCTGAGTGGTAAGCCCACCAGTCGGGGAGGAGAGCGACCCTTGGGTGGTGGCCCAGCGGCGAGGAATGGCAGCCCAGCTGTGTGACAGTGAGCTGGGGGGCCAGTGTGTGTGTGTGGGGGGGGCCGAGAACAAGCTGGGTGACCGACTTATGAGTCAATCATGGAGTGAGGTTGCTTTGGGACCCCAGGGGCGCGAGCGCTTCCATGCTGGGGAGGTAGGCCGGCCCCAAAGCAGTCTTGGGGGGGCCCCCAGAGCCCTGACGCTCATCCACCCAGACGACCTGTCTTTCCTGAACGCGCCGCGGTTGGCACGTAAACTTCAGCCTACGTCCCGAGGGGGGAAGTTCGGTACCACGGCAGCCCCAGGAGGTGGAGTACTGAGGGGCCTTCCTTCTGCACAAATTGGCCAGTTAATTAATGCTTGCCTTCTAGAGGGCGGAGTTTCCTTGCCTGGACTATTTTTCCAAAGACAAGGCATAGGGCAGTCGATGGCCAGTGGGGAACATCCTCCCTGGAGCGCAAGGGTCGCGCGTGTGCGGATCCCACCAGGGTACAGTTGGTCTTCTTCGGAGCTGGGGACAGTCGCAGTCTGTGGAACGTTTTGCAAACTTCGGGCAGGTGGACGCGGTCCGGGAGCCGTGGCCTTGTCTGCTGACGCTGACTACACAAATATGAGTTATGTCCCCTCCCGGGGACGCTGCGCAGAGCCTGGGCGCGCAGGGCAGCGCGGGGCATCGGTCCAGGACGGCCCGCGGGGACAGCGCCCTATGCGCGCTGCTTGCGCCCGGGGGGGAAGCCTGGGGCCCAGCGTCCGCTCACTGCCACGCAGGTGCGAGTAACTGTCTGCAGAAGGTCCCGGCCCAGGGGCTGCTAACTTCCGAAAGAAAAAAAAGTCTCTCTCCACGGCTGTGGGCATGAGAGGTATTCACTCCTTTCAGGTGCATTTTGGACTTGGAGAGAAAAGGCAAAAGATTTTGAGCCCATTTGGGTTGGAGCTGATTTCCAAGCCCTCGCTAGCCCCTGTGTAAAAGGAAGGCCCATCCAGGTTGGGGGGTGGGGGGCGCGGGCAGGAGGCAGATAGGACTCACTCTTCCCCTGTCCTCTCTCTTGGAGGCCCTATGCCAGAAATGAGAGTGAAAATCAAAATACAAGCCCAAGATTTATTCCTGGAACATTAATTACTGCAGGAACTGCTCCCTGCCAAGCGCTTAATGTATTCATCACGAAGGAGACCGCCGCATTGTTTGTTTAACGGTGGTCTCCAGAAAACGGCCCTCTTTAGATGTCCTTCGTGGTAAACTGCTTTGCTCCCTGAAAAAAAAAAATAATGTTTTTCTTAAATAAAACAGAGAGCAGGGGTCCTGTGATTAAATCTGAAAGCAAAGAGTTTTAATGTCCACCATATGTTACAAAGTACATGGGGAAGAAATAATAATAATAATAATAATAATAATAATAATAATAATAATGATAATAAAATCCCATAGAAAGCAAACAGCATTCCCTGTTAGGATATGTATTGTTAAACATGCATTTTTGCAATAAGTGCTATTTTAGAAATCTCCCCGCCCCCCAAAAAATAAATCCTGGGGTTTTGCAGCAAAAGTGAGACAAATTGGGGAAAACACACACACACCCACACCCATTACCAAAAGTATGTTTTCTGGGTGGGCCCTCGGAAGCACAGAGACAGCCTCCCCTCTGGAGAGGAGAGAGCAAATCCAGCCTCACGGCAACCTTTATTAATATTATACACGTCGCATTTGTGGACAGGATCAATCTTATCCATTCACAAGCTGGATTAACAGAGCCCACCGTAATGAAAATCTGTTAGCCTCGCATTTGAAACACGGATGTTTGTGTAAATCAATAAACACCATAGGACGGAATACAAACGCAGGTTTCTAAATTTAAAAGGGAGAAGTGGGAAAAAAAAATAAGGAGCCTCTCTATGAAGTGTGTTTGCACATCTGTAAAATCCTGCACTTCTGATCGATCCTTATAAATATTTAATGTGTGAGGAGGGGTTCATTGTTGTTAAAAAGGCTGGCTCTTCAGCGAAAACCATTAACACCCCCTCCCTTCTTATTATTAATAGAAATTGTCTTCCGAATTACATGCTGAGAAAGTAGGCCGGCCAGGCTGAAGACACACTCCTTGAAATATGCTTCCTCCGTGTCCTGGGAGCCAAGGATGAACCTCAGGGGTCCTGAGGTGGCGGGGTGTGGGGAAGAGGGTCTGCCCGGGGGTCCCCCGCCCTCCCACTGGGGGTGGGGGCCCTAGAAGCTGCGAAACGCTGCTCAGCTATTAAGAGCTAAGAGCATGAAGTTTGACTTAAGGTAAATACATTCCGATCGGGAAGACCTGTGTTTTCTGGGCTCTAAGTGAAAAAATTCAAGCCATTCCTTTTAGGAAGGAAGTAAATGAAATACTAAATATTTGAATATTCCTAACCTCCTTCCCCCTGGCATTGTAAGTGTAAGAGAACAGGAGAGAGCCGTAAACAGCACCGTCCACTTATTAAAATGAACCTATCTGGCGCACAGCAAGATCGTTTGGTAAAATCGGAAAATGCCCATGTCCCTGTTCTCCGGCTGTCTTTAGTCTGTCCCTGAGGTCTGTCCGCACCTGCCATGCCCCAGAAGGGGCCTGGTGGCACAAGGCACCGTGGTTACCGGGGTCAGCTGTGTCCACAGCATCTCCTCCTAGGTGTCTGGGGGGCTCGGGCTGGACATCCAAGCTTACGCACTGTGCCTTGCAGATCGGGGTCCCTGGTGGGTACGACAGCTAAGAAGTCTAGTGGCCCCTTTCTTTTCTGCAGTTGGGGAAAAGAGTTGAGAAGAGGAGAAATCCTCCTCACCAGCACCATCAACCAATCATCACCACTGTGCCGGGCCAGCGGGACGCGGAGGGCGAGGCAGGTTTGCTCGGTTTCCTGCCGCTCCTGAGGGGCTTGGGGGAGCTTTCTAGACCTGCCCAGGCCGGGAGGCCGGCTGGGAGCCTGCCAGGCTGGCCTGAAGCTGAAGAGCTGGGGTAAACTCGGGGTGGGCGCTGCAACACGTCCGGCTCCAGCCGCTGCAGGCCTGGCTTCGAGCTGTCCACGGGCTCGTCCGGGTGGGGGGTAGTTGGAATTCAGGGAGGCCTGCTCCGGTAGGAGGGACCCCGTTCCCGTGTCCCGTGCGCAGCTAGCAGGGAGGAGGGAGCCCCCACTCTGGGATGAGGGCGCTGGCCTCCCGTGGGTTCGTGCGGGCGGGCGGGCTGAGAACCGCTCCCGGGGTGGCCACGCTCTCTTCTCGCTCACGGGTGGGAGGCTGGCGCGGATGGGACAGTGTCGGGGACTTGGGCCAACAGACACCACGGGTGGAAGCCCACGCCTCCAAGCTGCAGGAGCTAACCCTTGTGTTAGTGACCCTTCAACCTCCTCCCGGTTGGCCAGGACCCTTCGTCCAGGTCTGGCATTTTTATTTACTTGTATTGCGTTTTGTTTCCTCGTGCTTCCGCAGCTGGAACAGGATGGAAACAGCGCGCGTATAGGAGCGGGTCAGGCATTCACGACCCAGGCAGCCCGCGTCCGCGGGGGTTTCTGGGCCGCGGGGCGCGCGGGCGCGCGCGAGGCGGGCGCGCAGAGACTCCCGGACGCGAACCCAGGACCCGCGCGAGCTGCACGCGCGGTGTGCGGAGCATTTGGCGAACTCAAACTTCGGAACTTCTCTTTTCTTCCAGAAACCAGATCCGCCTCTTCTGCTCCCTCCTGCCCCCCCTCACGACTTCTTTTTTGTTGTTGTCAAGGAAAGAGATGGGCTTTCGTTTCTATCCACAAACTTCCCTGAAACCGTTTCTTCTTTAAGACTTGGGGGGGAAAAATGCACTGCACACTTGAAAGCATCTACATTCTCACAAGACACGTTAGGATTTTAAGAAGTCTGTTCTCTCCTCTGTTCTTGGTGCTCCTTCTTTCTGGGAGAAGCTCTCTAGAAGCTCAGACAAGCTCCCCTTATGCGGAGGCCCCAGCCAGCCCAGGAGGGTCTGTACCCTCCCCTCCCGCCCGCAGTCGCCCGAGCGGAAATGTAAATGTAACATTTCATAAAGCGTGCCCACCCAGCGGCCTCGGGCCATGTCCTGAATTAGCAGAAGTATGTGGTGCGAACACTCATTGCCTAGGCGAAAATAGGAGGACTAACTCCACGCTTTGCTGTTTGGGTCTCTGTCTCTGAAGGGGCAATATGTCAAAGCGCCTGGTGCGCTCCTGGATGGAGAGGGGCGTGGGTTTCAGGGGACTGCCCCCAACAGTCAGAGAGGTTGCCACTTGGCTCCTCATCAACAGAAAGTTTGATTTTGTAGAACGGCGACAGCCAGTCGCTCTCAGCAGAGGCAAGGCCTTCCAGGTGGAGAAGAGAAGCTAGCCGTGGACTCGGTTTCTTTTCCGAAGGGTTATTTTGAACCCATTTGTCTGCGGTGCAGTGGGCACCCAAGGTGGAGCTGCAGAGGTGTATGGGCGGTGAGGGGTGGGAGGAGGTTTAGTTTTTCTCGAGTTTAAGGATCTTGAATATGCAGAGTCCCGATCCAGTGCCTGTCGCGGAGATTGCAGGAGGCTGCCAGAAGCTGGTTGGGGCAGGGTTCCCTGTTAGGTAGGGGTGGGACCTGAGGAGGTAGGACGTGGGGAGCATCCCTGCAGGGGGTCCTGGGCTGAAGGTTTGGGTCTCAACCCCCTGTTCCCTGCGGAGGAAGCTCAGGCCTTGCAAGGCCCAGGCCCTCGGGGACCCCGGGGGTTGCTGAGAAGGGACAGGGAAGGTTCTGGGAGGGGTGGGCAGGGTTTCCAGCACTGGGTCCCTGGGGAGCTGGCCTCCCCACCTGGGGTTGGTGGGAGTGGGAGGGGGCTCTGAAGTGGGGAGATGGGAAGAGGACAAGTTCCCTGCCCAGGACAACTGGAGAAAGTTGCTGTGGTCCAGAGTGTCGCCCCCACAACCTGCTTCTCTGTCTCTGTCTCTCTCTTCTGCTTCCCTGGGCCCTCACTGTTCGGTCTACCTGGAACAGAGTTCAGCTGGGGGGTGGGGGGTCTGCAGACCCCGTGGGGTGGCAGGGGTGGGGGTGGGGGCTCAGCGGGGGTGAGGACTGTCAACTCCGGGGCCGCCCGGCGCCCTCACCCCATGCGCCCTGCGCACCGCGCTCGGGGCGCAAGCCCTCGACGTGCAAGCCCTCGACGTTTCCCCCGCCGACCCGCTGCATGCATAATGCATGAGGGGCTATTTGTAATTCTGTGTGATATCTGTGCGCCTCCGCTTTGATTAGAGGGCCGCGGTGACAAAGACCTGTTTGTTAAGTTGGAAAGGCTTCTAAGCCTCGCGCTTTTGAAGTCCGGAGGAGGCGGCGGCCTCTGAATCCCCCAGCTCCGGGCCCGCTGCACGCCGGGCAGAGCAGCCTGGGCCACGCGGAGAAGCGCCGGCGCAGAGCTCCCCGAGGAAGGACGAGGGCGCCGGGACAGGAGGAGAAATGGGGGGAAGGAGGGGGAAAGTCAGGAGGGCAGGAAGCAGAGAGGGAGGGGAGGAGGGAGGGTCGCGGGGAAGGAGCAGGTCTACTCCTCCAACTCCGGTCTCCTCCTCCTCCCCGCGTCTGGAGGGTAGGACACCCCCTGCCCCTCCCCAGACCGAGGCACCCCCGAGTGACTGGGCGCAGGCCCCACGATGTCCGGAGAAATCGTGCCCTTTCCCTCCCGCCGGCGGAGAAGTTCCGCGCTGGACGGAACGCCGGGTACCGCCGAGGGTGGCCCGATCCTGGGCTCCGATTCACAAACACTCCGAGCGGGGACTGCCTTCCGAACATGCAAAACGAGCTCCTCCAAAAACCAGCAGCGCCCCCCTCCCCTGCACGCCGCCGCCGAGAGCCGGGTCCCGACTCCTGCGGGGGTGGGAGGGGTGGGGAAGGGGGTGGAGGAGAGACGAGGCGATCTGACAGATAAAAGAGGGGAAGGGGGGGAAGTCAACTTTATTTGCAGATGGAAATTTGCAGACAGGATGACATGCTTGACTTCCGGGAGTGTAAACCCGCTGAGAAACTGGGTCCTTCTCAGCCTTGGAACAGGCGCGAGGCAAAGCGTGGCACAACCAGAAATATCTCTATTTCCCCCCAAATAAATATCGTAGACACCAGCTTCCCTGCACGGCTCTAGAGAAGGCTGCCTCGGCGCCCAGAGGACCGCTGTTTACAAACCAGGTCTCTCTCCGCGCCAGCCGTGGCCGTCTCTGAGTCCGGACCCCCCGCGCTCCGGGTGCACGCGGCCCGGCCGCGCCCCAGTCCCCGGCCTCCGCGGCGCCGGCCCCTCCGAGGTCTGCGAGCCGCTTTTCGCCGCCGCCGCCGAGGTTCCGGCGTCCACGCTCGGGTACGCGCGGGCCCCGTTCCTCCCCCTTTCGGGGTCCTCGAGCTGTTTACCGGCCACACCGCGCACCCCAGTTCCAACCGCTCGCTCCGCGGGCCGCGCCGCCAGGTCCGGCCCGCAATCCAACCACATCTCAGCGTTGCAGCGGATTCTCGTCTGTGGATCGCGCGTCACCGTCGCCCGGGGTCCCCTCGGCGTCTCTCCCTGCATTGCCGCGCGCGCGGACCGACACATCTTGCGGAGACGGGTTCCCGGGCGCGGGGCTGGCTGTTCTCCTGGCCGCGCGGGCCGGCGAGGACCTCACCATCGATAAACTCCTCCTCGAGTTTGCTTTCCGCCACGCATTGAGCGAATGCGGATACCTGTTTGGGGCGCTGGCGCCTGCGCCTGCTGGCGCGCGCGCGCGCTCTCCCTTCAAAAAAATCGGATCTTTACCTCTCCGCACCAAGGTGCTCAGACGCCCAGCAGTGATGAAATGAACAGGAAGCCAATTGCCGGACTGGAGGTGGGGGAGAGATAGCATCTCTGCGTGCCCCCGCCGCCGAGCCCGGAGCCCTAATTGCTGCAGACAGGGAGCGCTGGGGGTTGGGCGGACGTGGCCGCGTATAAATAGTGAGATCTCAAATTGAAAGGCATAAATAACAGCAGGAAGGATCTGCCCTCGCACGGACAAGTCGTCTCCGCGCGGGGAGGCGTGCGGACCACAGCCCGGCTCCCAGCCAGCCGCGCCGAGCCCTGCGGACCCCGCAGCCCCGCGCAGCCATGGAGGAACTCACGGCTTTTGTATCCAAGTCTTTTGACCAGAAAAGCAAGGAGAGTAGCGGCGGCGGCAAGAAGGATTCGATCTCGTACAGGGAAGTTTTGGAGAGCGGACTGGCGCGCTCCCGGGAGCTGGGGAGCTCGGAATCCAGCCTCCAGGACATTACCGAGGGCAGTGGCCACTGTCCGGTGCATCTGTTTAAGGACCACGTGGACAGCGACAAGGACAAACTGAAAGAGTTCGGCACGGGGAGGGCTGCGGAAGGTAAGCTCGCGCCGGACGCCGCGGCGGGCCCCTCCCGGGGACCGCGTCTCCTCGCCACCGAGCCTGCCCGCCTGGCCCTCGCTCCGCGCGCGGGGAGGCCCCGGGCGCCGCGGCTCGCTCAGAATTCCACCCCAAACTCTGCATTTACGGCCGCGCTCGGACGGAAAGGCCCCGGCAACGCATCGCCAGTCTTTGCGTAAGAAAGAAAGGAAACGCGGATACGGGAAGGGAGGCCGGGGGGGCCGAGGATGAGCAGGGGCTGGGGCCAGGCGCTGCCTGACGACTGGCTTCCCCTGGGCGTTGGCACCGGACGTCGCAGCGGGAACTTTCCCGGGTTGGGGTCCATCGGGCGGATGTGCCTGAAAACCGAGGTCGGCTGCAGGCGCTGTTGGGCGCGTTGCCTGTCTGCCGGCCTGCCTGAGTCGACTCCCCAGAGCGCGCGAGGAGAGATCCACACGCATCTCTCGCAGCGCCCACCCCCTCCCCGCGTCCCGAGCCTTTGAAACGGGCAGGCGTTGAGGGCGAGCTGGCGGGTGGGCCCGGAGCTAAGGCTCGCAGTCTCCGCTCCTGCCTGCCCAATCCTCTCCGCGCTGTTTTCCTCTTAGGGAAAACTTTCCCCTTGAACCTTGAGACTTGATCTGGGCTGACGCGGGCCTCTAAATTAAAACCACTCCCGCGCCCGCAGGTGGCCAGGGTCTGGACGCGAAGTGAGGGGCCCTGGGAAGCTCGTGGCGGGGCGCGCGCGGCCGCTCCGACCCCAGGCTGTCAGAAGCCGGCCCTGCGGCGGGTGGACGGCGCGTCCTGGGCCTGGGCCTCCTTCCCTTCCAGATAACGTTCGCCGCGGTTCGCCCTGTTGCTGAATGGGGCGGGGGGGACACGGCAAGTTTATGGGGGCTCTCCCAGCTGGGCAGGGGTTATCCCAACCCCGGGGATCTCTGAGCAAACAGGGCAACCAGCAGCGGTAAATCAGAGGCATAAAATGGGCTGGATTTCTCAGGGGGCACAGTTTGAAACTGCTCGGAATGTCTATTTTTCATTACAAAGAGGAAATACAGAGGCTTACCATTCGCCTCCGCCGGCCCTGTTCCACTCGCTGTCAGCGTGATGGTCCCCCTACAAGTAGACCTCCGCACCCCCCCCACACCTCCCCCGACTCAGGAAGCCCACGTCTCCTGCTCTTTGGGACCCTACACTTGGGGTCTCCGAGTGGCAGAGTCCTGGGCCATGGCCTTGAAACGTTGCCGATGACCCAGATGTCTTTCAGAGGCCTTGACCCGTGGAAGCAGCAAGCTGCCAGAGGCTTACAGATCCGCCCCTGACCGCTGGCCGCCCAGGTGGCCTGGGCCGGACCTGTCTTACCTCAGGGTGCCCCCCTTGGGCACTGCCGGGTACCCCTGACTCTATAATTCATACAGAGTTGGCTTTAATGAAGACACAGCTGTCAGCTGGGTGCGACTCAGGGCCTACACTGAAGTTCTACATGACAGCACCCAGGGCTGACCTCCATGGCTCCTGACCAGTTCCCCCCAAGTCCTTCCTAGAGGTCAGGCCCCTCCTTGTCCCGCCTGCCTCCTTTCAGCCTGATTGCTGAGGCAGCGGACCCCGGAAAAGGGGGCCTCGGAAAGAGAGTGCAGTGCAGTCAAGGCCTTTGAAAAAGGAGAGAACAGAACAGGGTTGCCTCTCAGCTGTGCCTTTCCCCCCTTCGGCTGGGTGTACAGACCCCTTGCAGGGCTGAACCCCAGGCTGTATTGGTAAGATGGGAGCCAGATGGAAGTGTGGGAGATCTTGGGGTTCCAGCAGAAACCCGGAGGTCTTAGGCTCCTGCACAGTGGGTCCCGCGTTGCCGAGGAAGGGACTGTGGATTTTGCAAAGCCTGCCGCGGGTTCTTAAGGACTTTGAAGGCCAGCTTCTCAGCTGGGATCAATCCCTGGGGTCAGACTTCAGAGACAGGGAGGAAGGAAGAGGGGGGGGGGGTGCCTCTAGGACAGGATTTACGACTGGGAAGAAATGGGGTGTTTTTGGAAATGCGATGCTTTCAGGAGGTGGAAGGGAATTTAAAAATCCAAGCTGGGGTTAAGTGCCCCATGCTCAGGGGTCCCGATGCTGCTCAGGAGGCAGACTCAGGACTGAGCTTCTGGTGTCCAGCTCAGGGATCCTGACTGGGGGAGCAGGGGAGCAGGATTACCCCTCTCCCCACAGCCGCTTTCGGTCTTTCCCTCTTGGTAAGTTTCTGGGCTGAGTCATGCAGACCCCTTCTCTGCTTCAGACCTGGGGGCTCTTTGGCTAGAGCCTCCTAAAGGCTGGCGTCTTCTTGACAGCAGGGGACATCTAATTAGGGCGCAGAGATGCTCTGTGCCTGTGTCCAGTAGGTTCCCTGATGCAGAGAAAGCAGCGGGAGACCCAGGCGCCGGGGAGGTGCAGCTTCTTACCCGATGCTGGAGCCCCCTCCCGCCAGGAAATAGAGATGCTATCATCGTTTTTGGACTAAGAAAGTACCACTGTCGGTGCCCTGGTGGGATGTGTGCTGCACCGCGTGTCAATATATGTGCAACAGAGAGAGACTGCAAGCAGAGGGTGTCTTGTCCCATTGCACCTCCCCCCAGACACCATGCTGTGCTAGGATAGGAGTTTTGCTCTTGGAGTCTGAAGAAGAGACCAGGGTGGGGGCCGCGTGCGCTCAGCTCCTCGGCCTCCTCCGAGGGAGGATCCGACCCGCCTGGCGCGGCCCCTGTCCCGCTGCCTAGCAGCGGGGGGCAGCAGGGTTCCCGGGCTTGGACCCCAGCGTGGCCTGGGCCCGCCGCACACCCTCCGCGGGGCCGACACTCGGGCCACTCTGCCCAAACTTCTTGGACTTAAAATAATATTTAACACCCCACTCCGGAGAGGCGGGGCGGGGCGGGGGAGAAAGTTAGGGTATATCAATATGTCAAGAGGCAAAGTGGAAAAATTAAGGAAGCCATGGCAAGACTAGGCCAAGAAACACGGCGCCGCCAATGCCCGAGTTATTACCAAAGAGCGTGTGTTCCGTGGAGTCCGCTTTATCGACCTGACGCAGCGCCCCCCGTCAGGGCGCCTTTGCCGCCGGGGCCCCTTGCTCCGCAGGCACACACTTCGATTTTAGCCGCGCGGCACAAAAGCCCGCACCGCGGGCCCCTGTCTCGGGCGCACGGCCCCGCGGGCCCTGGCAGGCAGGGACGGGCAGGGCGCGCCGGGGGAGCCCTGCGCCCTCAGCCCTGTGCCCTCGGCCCGCCCGCAGGTATCTACGAGTGCAAGGAGAAGCGCGAGGACGTGAAGTCGGAGGACGAAGACGGCCAGACGAAGCTGAAACAGAGGCGTAGTCGCACCAACTTCACGCTCGAGCAGCTCAACGAGCTGGAGCGGCTCTTCGACGAGACCCACTACCCTGACGCCTTCATGCGCGAGGAGCTCAGCCAGCGCCTGGGGCTCTCGGAGGCGCGTGTGCAGGTAGGAGCGCGCGGGGCCGGCCCCCGCCACCCGGGCCTCGCCGGGACCCCCGAGCGAGCGCGGCAGCTCGGCCCCGGCTGCAGGCCCCTTCCCCGAGCGCGGGGAGACTGGGAGCGGGCTGGCGCGCCGGGCCTTTCGGGTGCGGCCCTCGCAGGCGGGTCGCACGGCTCGTACGAAGGGCGACTGCCCTGCCTGAGCGGGCCGCCCTCCACGTCCAGGTGGTGGGGAACTGGGACGCCTCTTCACCTCTTTCCACTGGTTCTGTTCCTCTCCTCCTCGGTGCCGCGGCCCTCAGCCCCCTCCCTCCCACTCCAGGGAGGGGAGGCGAGGGACGAGGTGGGGGGAGGCGCGCACACTGGGCATCTTGATGAGCGCGGCTGCAGCCCGCGCGGGGCCGGATTAGCCTGGGCGCGCGGGGCGCGGGGCGGGGGGGGGCGCGGGCGCATGAATTCATGATGCCCCATCTGGCAAGCCACTGTCGGCGGGGGGCCCTGGGCGTGCACAGCACGTGCGCGGAAGGGACGCTCTGGCAAGCCTTTCCCGGGCATGAGGAACGTTCCCTTAAATTTATTAATGCATTAATGGGTGGCAAAGATCGGCTTCCAGCTCGCTTCCTCCGGGATGGTGCAGACCCCGCCTGGGAGGTCGGGCCTGGAAGCTCCCTCCTCAAGGCTCGGAGTAGGATAGAAGCGCCAGGGAGAGAAGGAAAGGGGGTCAGCATCCCCGGGCTCTGGGGACCGGTTTTAAATAAACGGAATTAATATTGTCAAGCGGGGAGGGGGGTGGCCGTGAAAATCCCAGCGCTTTGAAGGCCTGGGTTTCCCCGCTGCTTAGAAGATCAACACATTCAAACACCACTCCCCCCGCCCCCAGTTGACTTAGGAAACGAAAACACAAACGTGTGTTATAGATAGTGTTTTACGAAATTTTTAATTTGAAAAACAATTTTTTTTGATCCCAGCCCCCTTTCCATCTCCCAAGCGGCTGCCATAAATAATAGGCTTTCTTAGCTTGAAATGCAATATTCCTCAGCCTTGTTCAGCTCTTGTCCGCAGAAGCAGCGGACACAGAATCTCGCTGCAAGGTGGGACCCCCCCGCCCCGCGCCCTCAGAGTAGCCCCGGCCAACCTCTTCCCTGAGGGTCCAGGCGGTTAGCTCATCTGTGGCCCCAGCGAAGAGAGGTGGCTACGGCTGAGGGTGTCTTTTCCTGCTGGCCACCCTTCTCGGGGAAGATGGATGGGGCTGCACCGTATAAATTAATGAAAAGATTAAACTTTCGCTGAAGGGGACATCAACTTTTATGTCATCTTCCCGGTGTCTTTCTGCCTGGGATCTGTAATATCTCCCAGGCCTTGATGTACTGTTTCTATAAAAATAAATTACTTCTAATTTAATTCTACACTATTTCTTTCAGCAGTCTATTACGGAGTAACACCTTAGCAGGAGGGACGGAGTGGCAGGAAATTGGTTCTTGGGTGCTTGCAGATCTTGAGAAAGCCCTAAAATATAAAGGGGGGGGGTGAGGACGGGGGTGGGGGAGAGAGATGTGAGTGGCTATATCCATCCAGAGGTGAATTAAAATTTAATGACTGTAAATAATAATAAAAACAAACATGGGAATAAAATAGAAGAAATCATTTTGTTTTGGCCACGGGGACGAGAATCGCAGGGTAAAGGGGCGGCAGACGGGCTCATAAAAATCAATTAGTTAAAATGAATGGGTCATCCCGCAGAAGGTGCGGAGGTCTGGGGTGGGGGTGGCGGGAGCAGGGGGGCAAGAAGGGCCTCTGGTTTATTCCTGTCTCCGAAGTGTTCGGTAATCCTTTTCGGTACAGCCCGTCCCGTGTTGTTAAAGGATAGAGTTTCAATTTAGTGTGGAAATTTGCTGTAAATAAATTGGGGATCCTATGGAAACTGGTCCTTATTAACCTTTTATTTTTACTGTCACCGTGGCACCTCATATCACGCAGCTGTCAGGGTTATAATGGAAAGTTATGAGACCACAGTGAGGAGCACGAGGTAATTTAATTACAACAAATATCTTTGGGTTTATGGCGCAGAGCTAAATTAAATGTCATTATTCACTGTCTGTAATGGAAATCAAAAAGAAATCAGATTACACCATTTGTGAAAGAAATCAGTGAGTGGCCCTTAATGAAGATATAACCGCTTAACCAGTGTAGTGCACTTTACTTAGCATATTCAGGACTAATTGGAATTGATCGTGAATCACCCCAAGACTGATTTATTATCGCTTCGCGCACTGGCTAATTCATCACTTTTATTCTTCATAATCGCATTGCCCCCCCAACCCCCCACACCCCCACCACACGACGGCGCTGAAAGGAAAGTGAGCTTTGCTTGCCAGATTTCAAGAGGATTCTGTTTTTGAAAAATGCCCTTCCAGGGCGCAGAGTTTGCTCTCCTGAGGACTGGGTCCGACCCCGAGGAGAGGGAGGAGCTCAGGACCGGGTCCAAAGGGGTCCAGTTCGACCAGGGGTGGTGGTGATGCGGGGGGGGGGGGGGGGGGGGAGGTGGAGGCTTGTTGTGTGTGTGGGGAGGAGAGGAGGAATGTCAGTGCAGGCTTTGCAAATGCAAGGGAAGGTTTGTGGACTTGGACTCGGGTGCAGAGGGAGAGGGGTGACAATTTGGGGATTACTTTTCAGGGGAAGAAGCTTAAACTTTTCCAAGCTCCCTGTAGCCCATTGGCATGAGCTTTGGAACCTTCTGGAAAGCCAGTTCTCCAGGCGGGTGATGGCTCAGCTGTGGATAAAAAGCCTCCTCTTAAGAGTCTGGGAAGGAAAAGTGAAGGTTTCCAGTCTCCCGGGTGTGCCGCGGTCTCCCCGTGCGTGGTGGGGGTCTGGAGGGGGGACAGCCCCCCGCCCTGCTTGGAGCAGTGGGTCCTCAGGCACCCGGGCAGAGTAGCCCAAGGGAAGGGTTTCTTTGTGCCAATTATTCCGCGTGGTCACTGACCACCATCTCGGCCAAGAAGGTCAGTGAGAGTGGCAGGAGAGCTTCCGGAGGAGAAAACGTTAGGGAAAATTCAGTGGCTAAGAATTTGGGGGGAGGGGCCTCCAGATTTCGTCAGGCAGAGCCGGAGGGCAACGGTGTCCAAGGACCAGAGCTGTCGGGAGGAGAGAGGGAGTGTGTGACCTTGGGGAGCAGGGAGGAGGCTTTTTGGGGGGTGAAATCCTGTGCACCCAAATTTTGACATCAGACCTGTGCATCTAGCTGAACTGGGGAGGGTCGCACAGATATCCTTTCTCCAAGAATTAGATTTTTTTTTTTTTTTTAGAGAAGCTGGTGCCTGAAATTATGAGCGTGCCCCCGCCTTTCTGGATCCAGGATGTTCATGACTCCTTAATATTAACGGGGACCCTCCAGGCTTCCAAGGAGGGCATGGAAGTTTCTGGAGCCGGGGTGTCCCGAGTTCGACTGGGGAAGAGGTTGCAGTTGAAGCTACTTATCAGCCTGTGTGCCCCCTTCGTTGGCAGCTGAGGTTTCAGAGGGGAAGGTCAGGCTCTCCCAGGGGCTGGCAGAGTGGAGCAGGGAATGCCCACACTGATCATGGAAAGTTCTCGAATCCGCCCTGCACTCCTTCACTCGATGTGGATGTTGAGGCTCACCTTGGGGAACAGACAGGTCCCAGAAGTGAGTTTGGGAATTCCCAGCTCTAGGTCGCCAGGTATGGTGGGGCTGGGTTGGGAAAGGAGGGGGCGCGGGAGAGAGCTCTATTGCGCCCTGAGTCGCACCAGCCTCTGCGCCTTGGCGCCTTGGGAACGGCGCGCGCCCCCCGCGCCACCGCGCCTGCCGTCGTGGGGGCGAGAAGCCCCAGCTTCGGAGGAGGCCGGCAGGCTCACGGGGCTGCGCGCGTCTGTCTGCTCTGTCCTCAGGTTTGGTTCCAGAACCGACGAGCCAAGTGCCGCAAGCAGGAGAACCAGATGCATAAAGGTGGGTGGTGCGGAGGCTGACAGTGGAGGTGGGCAGCGCGTGCAGCGGCCGCCGGGGTGCGCAGAGGACCCTGGCGGGCTTCATGGCTCCTTTCTTCCCTTGCAGGCGTTATCCTGGGCACCGCCAGCCACCTGGACGCCTGCAGGGTGGCGCCCTACGTCAACATGGGCGCCCTGCGAATGCCTTTCCAACAGGTAGCCCGTTTTTCTTCCTTGTGAGCTGCGCGCGGGGGCCGCCACCTCCCCGCCTCCCTGGCGTCCTGCTTCCCCCGGCTGCTCCCGCCCCCGCGGAAGAAAGGCTGCCGCCTTTACAAGGGGGCATTTATAGACCCGTTGGCACGTATTAAAATCACGCTGTAAAACTCTAAGACTCACCTTTGGGAGGGCCAGGAGAGAAACCCAAACACAATTTTACAAAAACTGGAGTGAGAAAAAAAAAAAAAAAAATCCCACCCACCCAGGCTGCCTGGTTGGGAATGGAGGGGCGGGGATTCTCGCACTTGGGTGTGAGGCCCTGCGTGTATACCCAAACCCCAGCCGGCCTGCCCCATGGCCTCAAGGGGAGGTGTGTGCACCCCGCTGTAGCTGGGCCTCGCTCTCCAACTCAGAGCTGGGATCCTGGGGCTCAGGATCTCAGGATCCCCGTGCGCAAAGCTGCTCTGCGTGGACGTGGGGTGGCTAGGGTGTCAGAAGGCCCCAGGGCTGCACCCTGCTTGGGGCCAGCTCCTGGTGGATGGTGGAAGCTGCGTGGGGGAGGCCCAGGGTGAGAGCGCAGAGCCCACGCGTTCTCTGCCTCGCCCCAGCGCAGGACTTGGGGGTGCTCCCGTTGGGGCCCCAACGTTGGGGGACGTAGAGCGCATACGCCGGGGGAGCAGGGGTGCTCTGGGGGGAGCCGAGGCGTGGCCACCACTGCACCGAGCGGTTTTGCTCCGAGGATCAGGCCTGGGTTTATATTTGGATCCGTGTTTGCTAGGGGCCTCTGCGGCTCAGCTAGGGCATGGGTGGTGGTGGTGGGGTCAATGAATAGACACCCGAGACTTAGAGTGGGTGCTCGAGCCTTGTGCTCTTGGACTCAAGGTGCCCCAAGCGGTTAAGGGCGTCCAGGGCATGCGCAGGGTCCCTCTCATTTGGCCTCGCCCACTCCGCTCGCGGGGCCCATCTTCCGTCCCCGCCCCCGCTCCATCCTTTCCCCAGGGAGGGGCCGTCTCTCTGCATTGCAGAACTGCTGCCCCGACTTGGGGTCAGCCATGGGGTCTTTGCTGAAATTCGGCCCTTGGAGCACGGACCTGTCGCCATGCTCCTCATGGACTCAGAGACGCCCCTGGGAGGGGGTAGTAAAGAGGCGCCCAGAGCCCGACTCGGGGACATGTCACCAGTTCAGGGAAATGAGGCTTTCGTGAGGAGGGGATGCTGCCGAGCACACGGGTGTGGGCGCCCCAGGGGTGGGCGGGTGTGAGGTCTGTTCGCATTCTGCAGCTCTCCTTGCGCACGGCAGTCAGGGGCCCCGGCGTTCGCGGGTGTCCAGAGGACAGTTCCGACTGCCCTGGCTGCTGGAGGCTGGGTGGTGGTCCGCGGGGTGCGGGAAGGGGGCTCCCAGGGCTCCGCCGGGCGGGAAAGCCCAGCTGCTCAGCCGTCCTAACGTGCCAAGTCTGCCCTCCCAGGTCCAGGCGCAGCTGCAGCTGGAAGGCGTGGCGCATGCGCACCCGCACCTGCATCCGCACCTGGCGGCGCACGCGCCCTACCTGATGTTCCCGCCGCCGCCCTTCGGGCTGCCCATCGCGTCGCTGGCCGAGTCGGCCTCGGCCGCGGCTGTCGTGGCCGCCGCCGCCAAGAGCAACAGCAAGAACTCCAGCATCGCCGACCTGCGGCTCAAGGCGCGCAAGCACGCCGAGGCCCTGGGGCTCTGACCCGCCGCCCGCCGGCCCCCACGAGCCCGCCCGCGCTGCGTCCGGCGCTCGAATCCTGCGCGCCCCGCGAAGGCCGCGCCGACGGCTTGGAGCGAGGGCGCGGGCCCTGGCGCAGCGGCCTCCCCGCCTGGGGCTTCCCGGGGCCCACCACCGGCCCAGGGGGGGGCCTCCCGGGACCTCACGACCCCTGCAGACGCTCGCAGAGACTGCGGAAGAGAGCAGGTGACGGCCAGACCAGCTGACGCAGCCCTCGGCCCGCGGTCTGTGCGTCCCGGGACCCTCGGCCCGCGGTCTGTGCGTCCCGGGACCCTCGGCCACGTGGAGCCCCGCGCGCCCTCCTCTGTGGCCGGCGTTCCTACCCCGTGCATGCGGCCCCTTACACACCTTTCGAAGATCATAGAGTCGATTACGCAAGAAGATCTGGGGCTGGTCTCCGCCGAAGATGCCAATTCTTGGTCGCTAACAGTTTTACGCGCTGCCACGAAGTTGTTTTCATCCGAGGAGGAGGAGGTGCGGGATGCGAATGGATTGCAACGTGGACTTCCCCCTGCCAGATTAGGGGCCCGTGCTCTGCAGCAATAAGGAAATGCATCTGCCGACCTCGGGACAAGGTGGGGGGGGGTCGGGGAGACCCCAATCTCCCACGTTGTCACCGTATTTTTTTAGAGGGGACCTGGATTACGAGCACGGTTTTCATGCACACGTTTGTCCCCCAAAGCACCGAGTTTAGGATTCCTTCTTGTGCCATAGAGCAGGCGACTTTATAACTTTTCCAGTGTTTGATTCCCGAATTGACTTTTTTTTGGGGGGGGGGGGCTGTTTTACAGAATTCAGACGCAAATAACTTGCATAGAGACCCGGGGCGCGTGGTTTTAAGGTATAATACTGATGCAGCATTAAGTTTAGTGAAATGCAATTAAGTGCAGTAAAGTGCAATACTGTAAATGTTATAGATTTAAAAAAAAAAAATAGCCGTGCACTCTTGACCCCGTCAGCTTCGGACTTGTAAGGGCATTACCTTCTCCTGCATGCTGCGGGCCTGGCCGACTGGGGCCCATCGCCAAAAGGATGGGGGGTGGGGTGTAGTGTGCTCTGGATCTGGAGGAGTTGAGGTGTGTGGCATGTGATAAAGCAGGACCCCCGGGGGCCGGGGGTGGGGTGGGGGGGAAAGCCAGGATGTGAAGCCTGCGGCTGAGATGTTTCTGGGAAAAGAGGCTAACACACGTCCTCCAGGCCGTGAGTTTTAAGCTCACGTTTTGTAGCGGTTAGTCCGTTCCAGGTATGATTTCTTCTTTCTCCCTGCGTCCTCCCTGCACCCCTCTCCACGGCCCCCACCGATTGGGAAAGCACCAAATAGTAAATTATTTTCTAGAAGTTGGTATGGAGTGGGAAACTCGCTGGAAACGACAGAACCAAAGCGTGAGGGTCCCCAGTGATGCCCCGAGTTGGGGGCAATGTGCTCTGCATGTAGTGTAGGGGAAGGGGGTGCCGAGCCGCAGTGCTGGGCTGGTCTACCTTGAAGATACTACGCATGTGTTTTTGCCTTAGTCACCCAGGCCTGCCCAGAAAACGGAAGCCGCTTCCTCCATCATTCCCACCAGCGCCTCACTGGCCATCCCCTAGCGTTTCCTGAACTTCTCCGGTTATTCACTCTCATTCCAAAACAGCTTTTGACCTTTCCAGATTTGGTGTTGGCGATGTTCTTTCCTTTACCCCTGAACTTTGGTATATTTTTCCAAGGAAAAAAATAATTTTTTTTTCCTTCCATGTAAGGGAACATTTTCTACCTTTTCACGGAGCTGAACTGTGGATGCATTTGGACATGTCTCATTTCTGTCATCTGAAACTCTTAATACAAATCAAAAGGCCCCTTCAGCTTTTTAAAATTTTTTTTAATTTTTATTTTTTGGAAATTTCAGTAAAGCTCTAAAATGACAGAGAGAAGAAGAAAGCACGGTCAGGATTTTTAAATCGCTTGCAACTTTTTTTCCCCCCCAGACATTAATGGCATTATAGAGTTAGCCTCGTATGTGCAGTCTTGCTTCTAAACAGCTGTGAGTTAAAAAAAAAAAAAAAGAAGAAGAAGGTCCTATAAATAAGCTGGAATTTTCCTTTAAATGCAAACAATGCATTTCAAACCCTTTAAAGCTAGTGGCATTCGTCCTAAAATTTAACACTTGGCAAAGGTTGCAGGTAAAATGTGTACATCCTTACTTTTTTTTTCCAAAAAAGCTTATAATAATTTTTTTTATCTGAACAGAGTCCTCATAACCACTCCCTCCCCAACAGAAAACTCACTGCGCGTGAGCAGAAAGACACGGGATAGGATCCTGGCAGAATATGAAGTCTTAACATAGAGCTGCATGCTCCTGACCCTGCTGGGAGGCTGGTATCATGAGCCCTGCTGGATGGGGGACACCTGATGCTTGTTTTTGCCTTTTTTTTTTTTGCTTTCTTTTGTCTGATTTAACATGGAAAGTGAGCCGGGTATAACCCTCACAAATGGGACGCCCCCCAGAACAGAACCAAGCCAGCAAACCGTATGGGTGGCATTTACTGTGGAGAGTGGCTGGCCTCGTGGGTCCACCTGGAACACAGTCGCGGAGACTCTCTGCAAGCGTGACCCGTGGCCCGTGACTGCAGCCTCTTCTTTCTCCCAGAAAGTCTGAGAGAGACAAGCAGATGGGATTCTCAGTTGAGTTGGGGGGGGGGGTCCACTCCTCACACTGCAGCTCTGTGTCCCACTTCCTTTCTTGCGGGATGCAGAGGACGCCAGGGACGGGATGTGTGTGCGTCCCCGGTCCGCCAGGTCCTCATCACCCCAGAGCCAGGGCATCGTGCTCACCCATGTGCACGCGTGCGCTGTGGTTTTGACTCATTTTTCTGCAGGGCGTAAGAAATTAAACGTGCAAGGCGGATGCCTTTGGGTTGTTGCCGGTGTTTTCTGCTCAAAACGAGACCCCTTTCCAAGTCATGCACGTTACTTCCACATAGTGTGTGGGCCGGCGTGTTGGGCTCAGTGAGTGGCATCACGCAGATAGCGTGTTGGGGAGGGCTGCGTTTTCACGCCATTGGATGCAAGAGTATTGGGTAGTCAAACCTCCGCGAAGGCTGAGGTGGGTGCCCAAGCATGCTGCTCGAGCTGTGGGCTGGTTTTCATGGGCACTAAGCTCGGAGTTTTATTTGCCGAGATGGGTTGAGCCTCGAATGCCTTTTCTTTTTCTTTTTTCTTTTTTTCTTTTTTCCCGAAACCTTGGCCAAAGAGTACTTTTAGGATGGATATTGCCCCAGTTTGGCAACACGGAGTTCTGGTGAGACGTTGTCGTTCCCTTTAGGCTTTCCTTACGGATTTGAGTTTTCCTTCCTTCCGCTGTGTGTTGTGCGAGGCAGCGACAGATTGTGTCCTGGGGGAAGGTTCCAGAGTCTCCGGATGTTGTGCGCTGGGTGTGCTTTACTAGATGAAGCATGTGATGCGCACGCGTCCTGGGAGCCACTCCCCAAATTGCTAGGATTCAGAGAAACGACACCTTCTTGAGGGAACAGGGGTGTCCTTTCGTGGTTGGCCGGATAGGGATGCCGCTCACTGTGGTTTTTTCACGATCCCTGAACCACAGGGCTGGGCCGGACGGGGTTTCCGTAGCGTTCACAGGACCAGCAGGCGGATCCAGGACATATATTGGTGACGGTGCAAACTCCGCCACCTGAGTGGGTCGGCATCCTGCACGAGGGGGGTGGGTCTCCCGAGCCTCGGATGCTCCCCCCTGCTCTGCCAATGGCGGTGGACGGAATGTCCACCCCACCTCACTCCAGTCCAAGCTGCACCCCCGTGGCGGCGCCCCTCTCCTGGCAAGCCTGACTTTCAGGGATGGGCTCGTTTGCTGGGCCACGAGCACCTGTGGTCTGTGCCGTGGCGGGTGGCGGGAGATCGTCTGGATGTTTCCGCAGGAAAGAGCAGATACCCCTTCAGCATGCGTGTCCAGCTCGTGGCACCGCCCTCCCTCTGGGCTCACGATGGGAAGAAAATCTCAGCCTCCTCCGCTCCCGTACTCGGCTTCCAATCTCACATTTTAATACTTCTCGTCGTGCGAGGACAGACCCCCTTTTCGTGGGAGTTTCTCACGGAGGGGCTCAGAGGAGACTATAGAGGCGGACTACAATGACAGAAAATTTTTGAGGCACTTTGCTCCTTCACGTTCGGGGAGGTCGGGGCGGGGGAGGGCTTCTCAGTCGACAACTTGGACATTTGAAAAACTGGTGCCTAATTTATTAAAAAAAAATTAGCTTAGGAATATGCTGATTTTTCAATACACGTGAAAACTTGATGCAATTTATAAATGTTTTATTGAAATTTGATATTTAATGAGAAATCAGTTGAGGAATGTAGAAAATATCAAGTTTCAAAGCTATGACGTGAGCTATTTATTGAAAGGTGGTAGTTTGACAACCGAGCCCCCATTGTATGGAGAGGTCCCATCAGACAGAGGCGAGGTTCTCTGCTTCTTGATATTGGATGTATGTGGATGTGTTATTTATTTTTTCTTTGGGTTGAAAGTTCATAAATATGTGCTATTTTAATTTTGTTGAGTGTAAATTTGACATTGCCTTGCATTTATTTTTATATTTTTAAAGCCTGTTGCTTTTCTCACACCCCCCTTTTTTCCTCCCCGAATTTATGAGCAGCCAGTATGATTTACGGCACGGCAAAAGTGTTTGGGTTATGCATACAAGGTGTGTCTGGACCTACAGACATTTTCAGGGATTGCTCAAACGAAATGAAATAACACAAGCTATCCCAAACCGATGGTCTTTAAAACCCCTCTCCCTCTGCTATTGTGGGGGGAAAAAAAAAACATTCTGGAGGGGCTTTTGTTTTGATTTGTTTTGTTTTTTTTGGGCCATATGCTTGCAAGTTCGTAACACAAAATGCCCTCATGTTTAGTTCTAGTGACAAAGTGTATTTTGTCAAACCATATAGTATGAATGTACATCTTGTAAAACGGAGATATAAATAAACTTATAAATATTTGTATTCAAGTGTTAAAAAAAAAATTCTCACCTCTTCCCCCAAGGGGTCCGATTGGAGCATGCGGGGAGTGAGCCGTGGCTGAAAACAGAGGGCGGGTTTTGGTTCCGCACAAAAGTGTGTGTGTACATTTCCGGTTGGGGTCCAGGGGTCCTGTTCAGGGGCCTCTGACTTCTGCCGCTGTAACCACCCCCTTGTTGGTGTGTACCTTCTGGCTTTTCACCCATCTTGGTCCACATCCTCCCAGAAGGTGGGGAAAGGAGGACAAAACCCCCCATTTCGAATCAACTCAGAGTTTTGGGATGACGGCGCATGCTTTCCTGAGAAGCCCGAGGACCTTGGTTTCGAGTTTTCGATTTTAATTTTTTCTTTTTTTCTTTTTTTCTCCTGGGGCAGCATATGGATTCTTCACCTCGGCATTGCAATGATGGTTGAGTCATTAAAAAAAGAAAAAGAATAGAATAAATGGAAAAAAAATCCACTTTTCAAAAATGAGAACATTTCTTGGCATGTGCTTTTTATCTTCTTATGTAAAGGAAAGTTAATGACCCGATTTAGCTGCTTTGACGGTTTCCCAGTTTCGATAAAAACCACATGTCGGGAAAAAGGGACAGGGTGGACGTGGGACGGTGGGATGGATGAAGCCACCCGAGGGGCGCTTGGACTGAGGCCCCCCCACCCCGAGGGCCGGGGGAGAGGGCTGTTTGTTCGTGGAGGGGGGCCAGCCCTCTGACAGGTGGGCATTTTCAGTACGTCCCAGGAGCCTGGTGCGTATAAGGTGATGCCTTCCTGTGTGATCTGCTCTTCCAGCCCCAGAAGGGGTTTTGAAGGACGTGCGTCTTTGCTGCGAGGTGTCCAGCCTGAGATGTCCTATTTCTTCTACGACCCACATGACCATGCACAAGTCACAAAACTGGTGAATGCCCAGAGCTCCCCGTCCTGCAGGAAGGAAGGAAGTGGTCTCTGTCAGGTCCTGGCCACGGGGACCAAGGTCACTGACAAAAGGACACGTCTTAGAAGACCCGCGTTACCTGTGGGCGGCCCCAGGGTGCGGCCTCTGACGGGTTTCTGATGGCCATCTCTGGCATCTCAATCCCGGGCTTCCAGAACGCCCTTGTCCTTTTGGGGGTAAATGCAGCCCATTTTGGTCCTTGCAGACTCCCCGTGTGACCTCCATGCAAATGTAGTCAGAGCCGTTATTTTATGGTGAAAATAACCATCAAGGTCCACCTTTGTTCAGCAAATCTGTTCTTATTGTATAACGTTGTTGAAGACCCAGTTTCCCTTTGACACAGTCTGTAACTTTGCTGCTGGTTGTAGCTAATCCTTTTTAAAAAGAAACGAGTCTCGTTCCTTCTGTCTTCAAGGTGCTCCTGGCACACTCACACCTAACAAGTAAGTCTCTAGCTCTTCCTTCCCTTTCTGATTTTTCTGTGCGTTGTGCCGCAGACCTTTGCCAAACCACGACACCATATTTAAGAAAAAAAATCATCTTAACTTGCACACACAGACACACCTTGAGGAAGAACGGCAGGGGCCCGGAGTTTTCAGAGAACCGTTTCTAACGACCCCCATTGCGAAATCCCTAAACTGAACACGAAAGCACGTCGACGTTGCCTCCCACAGACGTGTGTTGCTTTCCAGGGTCCTGGGGCTTCTGCTGGGGCGTCTGACTTTCACGTTCAATCATGGGAAGCATGGGGAAGTGAAGGGGGAAAAAATGCAGAGAAAGCAAAACCGTGAACCCGCCGGTGCGGACATTCCACACATGCAGACGGGGAGCTCTCCAAGTCGAGCGGTTGTCAGGGAAAATAAAGGCGTTTTGGGTTTCACACGCGGGTCTATACTCAAAATGAGGCAGAGCCGAGAAAAGTTAACATGGGTCATCGACGCGGAGTCATAACGCTTTCCGGTGCTATGGAGTTAAAAAAAAAAAAAAAAGACTTGATTTCTTTCATTTAAACGTTGAGGTTCTTAAAATAAAGACAAATGCTGAGTGTATATTGCCAAATCTTATTAGTTTCCACATAAACACACAGGGTTTTTTTTTTGTTGTTGTTGTTGTTGTTTGGTCTGTGCCTTTTTTTTTTTTTTTTTTTGCCCCAGTTGATCGAAGGTTTTCAGCATCTCTGTATATGTCATTTACCCCAAATCATGGAGAATTAGCTTAAAATTTTAAAATAACTGAACTTTGCCTACTTCCATGAGTGTTTTGGGATAAAATCTGCAGTTCTTTTTTTGTAAAGACTCTATGGGATGCATCGCAGACACAATGAACACGTGTTGTAAAGTTTGCTCCTGGACCAGCTCCTCCATTGGTATTTTTGCTTTGAGATGTAAGTGTTATCGCGTGCTGAACACATCAAAGGAAGCGGACTTGAATGATCCATCCCCCTATAAAATTAAAAAAGGCCAAAGAATGGAATCTGTCGCTGTTTCAATAGCCATGATGTGTTTGCAATCTTCCATAAAAAGGCACTGCAAAAAAGATGTGCAGAGAACAGCAACCGAGATTTGCCGTTCAGCCGCGGGAAAGTGATGGAAATATAAAGCAGTGTTGTGGTGTGCGCTGGGCTGACACCATGAAGATAGCTCGTGCGTTTTCTATCTGGCGGTGGAAGCAGGCATCTGGGTCACACGGAGGACAGCCCGTCCGTGTCAGTCCGGGCAGCTTTGTGCTCACCACGATTCACGTGGGGTCTCCAGACCCAACACAGGGTCCTATTTTTGTCCCACATTCTTGGGATGAGGACCTGCCAGTTGAAGCAGGATGTATCTTTTTTTTTTTTTAAAGATTTTATTTATTTATTTGAGAGAGAGAGAGTGAGAGAGCACATGAGAGGGGGGAGGGTCAGAGGGAGAAGCAGACTCCCCGCCGAGCAGGGAGCCCGATGCGGGACTCGATCCCGGGACTCGATCCCGGGACTCCAGGATCATGACCTGAGCCGAAGGCAGTCGCTCAACCAACTGAGCCACCCAGGCGCCCAAGCAGGATGTACCTTTATGGGGGAATTTCCACTGTGTGAGAAAAAGGTCTACATCCTGTAGGACTGGGAAGGCCATATGCACCCCGGGATCTGATGCCTTAAGGACACAGGGTGCTTTTTTTTTTCTTCCCCAGTCGGGTGGTTCGAAATGTTATGTTGTAAGAACAACGATGCATCGCAGGGCGCTGTGTGTTCTTTGCACGTTTTACGTTGAGATGCTTCAACACAAAATCGCCCCAAATGTGCTCTTTCCCCCACGAGCTACCATTCATCCAAAACATAACAGGTTCAGATGGGAGAAGGGTTTAACAATTGTTGAAAAAGTTGTAGTTTCATGCACACACACACACTCATACACAGACACACATACACACTGAGTGGAAACATTTAACCCATTGAATTTACATTGTATATTCAGGAAGTTAAACGGAGCATGACTGCAGGTTTTGGTCAGTTTGCTTGACTAGCGAAGTTGGTGCATGGAAATTCCTCCACCCCCTTGATGGCGGAAGGCCATTCACATACCACCATACAGGTGGTCCACTTAGCAGGTATCAAAGGAGAACCCTAAACTCTGAAGATGGAAGCTACACATATAAATCAAAACGGTTTCACCAAAGACGATTGGGAAGCCAACTTAACGCATTTAGTGCCCTACGCATTTTGCTATTCTTTGTCACAGAGGTACGGATCCTGGTGGCCAGCTACGTAACGGGCTTGTTAACTTTCCGTCTTTTTTAATGAGACAGTTCGAGTGTGTGTGTCTGAAACATGATTCTATGTCCTCCTTGATTCCAGGGACTTACTGAATGCCGTCACCACTGCTAATTCTCATCCCTTCCCACCGCCGGCAAGAGTGGCCTTTTTCCTGTCCACTGACCCTTACTCTCAGCCTCCCACCCCAGTGACCTCCTGGGCATAGCACGATGTTTGAGGTATTGTAATCTGAACGTCTGAAATGACAGGGGTTTCCCTGCACAGGGAGGAATACAAAAGTATTTCAAGATAGTTTGGGTCATTTCCTAGGAAACCATAAAGCAGGTCGTCTCTGCATGCTGATGGGGGATCAAGGGGGCCTCGGCAGAGGAGCGTGGAAGGGAGAAATCACCAGCACATCCAAGTAGGATCCTAGGGGGTGTTGTTCACCGTCCCGCTCCCCCCCAGCTCACCGTGGCATTGGGGCAGGCTTGTGGTATCGCAGACAAGATATCTACGTGAGTGTCCATGCTGATATATTGCAGATGCCCAAACTTTCTAGAAGCTCCAGGCAAGTATCATGTGATACTAAATGCCAAATAAGCAGTCACATACGTATTGATTATGTAAGTCTTATGAGAGCAGTAAGAACAAGACAAATTTACTCTGAGTTGACACGATATATCGGCCGAGCCTGTCCAAACAACGCCAACAGTTCCTTTATGTCCAGCAATCATGTTTCCGAGTCTTTCTTCTCTTCCAACATAGATGCCAGTGAAACACACCAAAAAGGAAGTTAAGATTGTGTCATCTAGCTGACTTGCTGCAGAACCTGTTTTCACGGTTGCTGGATGGGCTTCCTGGGGAGGCCAAAACTCATTGCCAAAAGCTCAGGGGCTCAGGTGAACAGAGAAGCATCCTCCCCCAGCTCTGGAGACCAGAAGTCTGAGATCCAGGCGGGGCAGGGCCGCTGAGATCCAGGCGGGGCAGAGTCGTGCTCCCTCCAGAGGCCCCAGGGGAGGGTCCTTCCTGCCTCTTCCAGCTTCTGGGGCTCCAGGCGTCCCTGGGCCGGTGGCCACGTCCCTCCCATCTCTGCCTCTGCCCTCACGTGGCTCTCCTCTGTGTCTCCTCTTCTGCCCTTTGTAAGGACACTTGTCATTGGATTTAGGGCCACCCTGATACAGGATGAGCTCATCTCAGATCCTTCACTTCATCCCATCTGCAAAGACCCCATTTCCACATAAGGCCCCACTCTGGGACATTAGAACCCAGTATCTTTGAGGACTGTTATTCACGCTTGCCTATCTACCTCGTTTCTTGGGGTTCCCACCCCCGGGCATGTGTGCATGATCCTGGGTCCCTAATATTTGGGCTGTACCTCTGGGCTTCTTCTTTCTGACCTGGGCTGAGTGTCAGGGAGGTTGAGGAGTGGGGTGATAAGTCACATCATGTCTGAGATTTTATCTCCTGGATCTAAGAAACTTGACAGTTAGGACAGCTTACAGAAAGATGAGCCATGGCCTGTATATATGTAAAACTGTTCTCCAAGGAACAGTATTTCCTTGGAGAACAGTTTTCAGAAAACAAAGCTACAATTCTCTCAGGGACATGTCACTTTTTGTGTCTGGGGTACCTAAATATAGATTTTCCAAACGCATGACCCCAGGGGGAAATGGCACATATTGGATATTTATTTTCTTTATTTTCTTTTATTTATTTATTTATCTGAGAGAGAGAGAAACAGTCATGAGAGGGGATAGGGTCAGAGGGAGAAGCAGGCTCCCCGCCGAGCCAGGAGCTTGATGCGGGACTCGATCCCAGGACTCCGGGATCATGACCTGAGCCGAAGGCAGCCGCTTAACCAGCTGAGCCACCCAGGCGCCCCTGGATATTTATTTTCAACGTCCAGGCAGTCAGATCATGAGAGGGACACATGGCTGCTGCCAGGCTGAGCCTGACCCCGTGACATTAGGGCCCTTGTTTTCAAATCTTCCTGACACTTTGTGCTGACACAAGGGTTGGGTCTGCCTGGGTGGGCATTTAAACTTCATCCGTCCTCAACCTCACTGTCAACACTTCTGCTTTATGGCATATCCTATTTCTGGATATGGATTCAGAAACGTGAGAGGCGTTTTCTGGGTTATTTGAGAACTCGGCGCTAATGTGTGCTAATGACCCAACTAATTACATTCTCAGGCAGAAAGCCATGCATCATCTTTAAAACTTTTTGTAAATTTATTTTTTGTTTCTTTACTTCACTATAACTCACATACCCTAAGATTCACCTTTTTAAAGTATACGATTCGGTGGCTTTTAGTATATTCACAACATTGTGCCACCATCACCAAGATCCCTTGCCAGAACGTTTTCATCATCCCTCCTTGCAAAAAGAACTCAGTACCCATTAAGCAGTCACCTCAAATCCTAGCCCCCAAAATGTTCCTTAGATCCAGCTAATCACTAATCTACTTTCTATTCTTTCTATTCTAACAGATTTTTCCTATTCTGGATATTTCATATAAATGACATTGTACATAATCAGGTCTTATGTGTCTGGCTTCTCTCACTGAGCATCATGTTTTCAAGGTCCATCCATGGGGTAGCAGGTGTCAGAGATTTGCCCCTTTTCATGGCTGAGTAATATTCCCTTGCATGCATGGACGGACCCCATTCTATTTATACATCCATCACTTCATGGACATTTGGGTTGGGTTCACTTTTTGGTGAATTGTGAATAATGCTTCTATGTAGGAGTTTTTGTATGGACATGATATTTCAGTTCCCTTGGGTGTGCACCGAGCTGTGGAATCGCTGGGTCATATGTTAACTCTACATTGAGCTTTTAAGTGAATTCACTGTTTTCCAAAGGGATGACACCATTCTACATCCCCACAAACGACAGATGGGCCTTCCAATTTCTCTACATCTTTAACGATGCTTCTTTTTGTCTCCCTTTTTGATGACACGCACCCTCGTGGTATCAAATGGCATCTTACTGGAATTCTGATTAGTCTTCCTCCATCGAATTATGATGCTGAGCATGTTTTCATATGCTTATCAGCAGTTTGTGTATGTTCTATGGAGAAATGTCTATTCAGATCCTTGCCCCAATTTTCAATAGGGCCATTTGCCTGTGAGGTAGGGATGCAACTTTATTCTTTTTTGTGTTGATGTACTGTTATCCCAGCACCATTGCATTGTCTTGGTACCCTTGTTGACCATCAATGAACCGTAGTATATGGGTTTAATGTTGGACTCTCCATTCTGTTCAATTGGTCTGTACATACTGTGTGCCAAAAACCCACAGCCTTGATTACTAGAGCTTTTTATTAAGTTCTGAAATCAGGAAGCTCAAATCCTCCAACATTGTGCTCCTTTTTCAAGATTATTGGCTCTTAATATTTTTGGAAGAAATTATAAGGAGTTTGTGTTGATTCTTTAAATATTTACTGGACTTCACCAGTGAGACCATCTGGTGGTGGGTTTTTCCTTCACAGGGAAGTTTTGTTGTTGTTTTGATTGTTAACTCAATCTTTTTACATCTTATAGGTCTATTTAGGCTTTCTATTTCTTCTTGAGTCAGTTCCAGTAGCCTGTATCTTTGTGGGAATTCCTGCATTGTATCCAGATTATCTGTTTGTTGGCATACCATTGTTCACTCTACAATCCTTATAATCCTTTTTCCTTCTGTAAGGTTGGTAGTGATGTCCCCTCTTTCATTTCCAATTTTAGTAATTTGAATCTTCTCTGTTTTTGTTTTTGTTTTTGTTTTTTCCTTTTCCCTTTGGTCAATTATACCAAATGTTTTGTCCATTTTCTTGGTGCTTTGTTCAGAGACCAACTTTTGCTTTCATTGATTTCCTCTGTGTTTATTCTCTATTTCATCTATTTCCGTCCTAACCTTTATTATTTTCTTTCCTCTGCTAGCTTTGTGTCTAGTTTGCTTTTGTTTGTGTAATTCCTGAAGCATGAGTGGATGAAGACTTTGCTCCCATCTGGAGCTAGTTTTGCATGCCATTTCTTGCCTCTGTGGCTAGTTTGCTCCCATAGTTGTTGGTCTATGGAAGTGGCATTTGGCATTAGCCTGTGGCGAAACTTTTGGGGTGACACAGAAGTTCCCATCCCAGGGACAATGCTCACACTGGGGTTCATAACTAGTTTTAATAAGAGAATGCATGATAAGATACCTCTCTTTTGGATGGCAAGTGTTTGCCTTCTTTTCCTCCTTCCTTACAGATTGGAGAGCTCAATGCACACAAGCCAGGATTAAAAAGAAAGATTATTCCTAGAAGGTATTTCCAGTTCTGGACACAAGTACTTGTGGTTGAAACGGCTCTTGAGTAGCAAGTACACGGACCACAAATAATTATTCTTAAAGGTGACTATCACTTTGACAAGAGACATCTATCCTCTGGGGTGATGGGTACTTTCAAGGTGGAGTGTCTGATTCCCTTTTATGTTCCCATACAGGGAACATAAAGGCATGTAAGTGGTGTCAACCTTACTTTAGGTGGGTAGACATTGTCACTTTCTTGTGTTCTTTATGGAAAGACATTTATTTATGTATTTGCTTATTTATTTTTTAAAAGTAATCTCTACAAGCAACATGGAGCTCAAACTTCCAACCCCAAAATCAAGAGTCACATGCTGTACTCACTGAGCCAGCCAGGTGCTCCAAAAGACTTTTTAAAAAAAATTAATTAGAAAAAGCCTTAAGATTTAAGTTTATTTTTTATTTCTTAATTTTAGAGGTGGGGGAGGGGTAGAGGGAGAGACTCCCTGGTGAGCATGGAGCTCAGCGTGGGGCTCACCTCAGGACCCTGATATCACAACCTGAGCTGAAACCAAGAGTTGAACCCTTAACTGACTGAGCCACCAGGTGCCCCAAAACTTAAAATTTAAGTTTAAATTTAAATTTAACATTTACAACAATTTAAAAGAATTAATCACTATCTGTAGATATTCAGGACACACTGTTTTCTCCACATCCTGACACTTTTAGACCTCTTTTCCAAGAGTCCTTTCTGAGATGCATAAACTTGTATACACACAGGAGGAGGAGGACCACTTGCCTGCTTTCTGACCCTAAACACTTGTCCCTTGAGAAGTAGCTTCTCGATTGTCGCAAAGGTAGGGCATTGGCATTCTCTTAAAAGGAACATGGATGTGACAAGAGGTTTTAGCTAGACCCCTACTATTCCCAAACCCTCGTTGGCAGTCCTGTGGATCTTGAGCAAATTCCCAATTCTGTTTATTCTGCACATTTGCTGAAACGGTTTCAGAACTTTCCCTGGGTGTGTGATGAGACACAGTGGATTGAGTCTCTGCTGACTTTGGTCACCTTACTTTTATTCCCTGCCTTCCTTGGGAAGTGATGGGGGTCTCGCTGTTCTTTCCTGCCTTTGGCCCCCCCTTGATGGGGGTTCTGGGCATTTTTCTTTCAGACACTTCGACTGCAGAGGTTCCTGGAGGAACCTTGGGGGCTGGCTTCATGGGGACTGGTATGCCCCACACTCAGAAAGCATCCATGCTGGGGGTTTGGCACTCTGGGGTCACCATCTTGAAATTGTCAATAATGTCATTGTTGGGTTTGTGTTTTCCAAGTCTGATGGCACGATGGAGCATGCTCTGGGGACTCAGAACCTCAGCTTCCGAGGTGTCCTGTCCCTCTACCTCTTGGGATGGGTTCTCTCCTGCCTAGTCCCTCCCTCCCACCCTGTGCACCTGCTGGGGAACGGCCTTCAACAGAAAGCCGTGGTAATTTCCAGCAAAGACACAGGATAGATTCCCTGTCCCCTTTCCCACAGTTCTTGCAAAGACACAAATGCACACCAGAGCATGTTGAAACGTACATCGCAGCCATCCTGGGCTGGGGCAGCAGGTTGGCAGTGCCACATCAGACCTTCAACTGTATTTGCTGAATCGGTGTTTAGATCTGACACGCATGCACAGATTTCATAAGATTTAAATATCATAAAAAATAAAACAAAGTGAAAGTAAAGGAGAGGGAGGTCAGATGACGTTCTAAGGGCTTTACTGGCTAATGTTGTGTGCGTTGAAGGTAGAAGAAAGCAAGTAGAAAGGCCACCGTGGACCACACGAGTGTTTTTGAGATTGCATTTGAGGTGACAGTGTTTGCTGAGCCTGCACACACGTGTTGGGTCTGCACGTTGCATATGTGAATTACGTGTTGGAAAAGATCAGTTCTCCCGATATGATATATTCTTCCGCTGAGTGACTGGGGAACCGTGATCCACTGACTGGTGCCTGGTGTTGCCGTGGGAATGGGGAGGCATGAGGCAAAATCATCGAAATGGGGAGAGAAAGAGACAGAGACAGAGAGACAGAGAGAGAGCAAGAGAGATATAGGGACAGGCACAAGAGAGACAGAAGAGGAAGAAGACAGAATCAATGGGGCCATAACCATGGTGGAAAAATATTCACCCTGAAATACCCTTCTCATGAACCATCTGTTTCAATATTTCTACAGGCTTTGCAGGCTTTGAACATGATTTTTACATACTTATAATAATACTTTATGCAATTTCCTTCCTTTCTTTCTCCATCTAGCCTGTAAGTGTGAGGTAGGGCACGTTCATTTATATTAAGAAATATGACTGCCAAATTGACACCGGTACTTGGACTAGCCAATGTAAACATTAATTCTTTCATAAGGAAACTCTACTGGTTTAAAACAAAAACCGGTTCTAGAATACGGCTTAATGAGAGTGGAAAATAGACTTAAGTGGGTGTCCCTACCTGGGCAAATGCAGCAGGGTGGTGCTGGTGGTGCATGGTGTGGTCTCTGAAAGAGTCACAGGAAAGATGGATTCCTGCTTCTTTCCATCTGAAGGACACCTTCTGGACAACTGCAAATTTATGATGACATTGAGCAGAAATGGTTGCAAGCAGTTGAAATGGCCTCGGCCAAAGCTCTGTGCGGGGGGCAGCCTGCACTGAGCTTTGTCTGTCTACTTAGCTAATGAGGCTACCATTGAGAGGTATGTACTCCCCCTCCCCATTGCTGCCTAATTGTGTTGTAGGGGTTTTGGAGATCAGCCCATGTGCACAGCCTACCCATGCCTTGATGTCTTGTTGGTCAAGCCTGGGGTTCATTGTATTGCTTGCAAAGTTGTTTTCAAAAGCATGGCCAGGGGTGCAGGGTGGCTCAGTCGGTTTGAGCGTCCCATTCTTGATTTTGGCTCAGGTCATGATCTCAGGTCCATGCTCAGTGAGGAGTCTTCTCTCCTTCTCCCTCTCCCTCTGCTCCTCTCCCTGCTCACACACACACACACACACACACACACACACACACTCTAAAATCAATCAATCAATCAATCAATCAATCTTTAAAAAGGCATGGTCAGATGCTTCTGGTTCTTCCCATGCACACACGTCCATTTCAAATGGACGTGTTCCTTGCCATAATTACGTGTCGTTTCACGTGGAAAACACTTGACCAAATTCTATGGGATGAACACAATGAATGTGATGAGGTTCCAGCCTCATCATCTTGCTGGTTGACTTGTGTTCTCCAAAGGATATGTTTAGGCCCTGACTTGCAGCACCTGTGAATGTGACCATATTTGGAAACAGGGTCTTTGCAGATGTGATCAAGTGAAGGATCTGACATGAGACCATCGTGGATCAGGGTGGCCCTAAATCCAACGACAGGTGTCCTTGTAAGAGACAGAAAAGGAGACACAAACACAGAGGAGAAGCCATGTGAAGATGGAGGCAAAGACGGGAGGGACACGGCCACAAACCCAGGGATGCCTGGAGCCCCAGAAGCTGGAAGAGGCAGGAAGGACCCTCCCCTGGAGCCTCTGGAGGGAGCACGACCCTGCCCCGCCTGGATCTCAGCAGCCTGCCCCGCCTGGATCTCAGACTTCCGGTCTATAGAACTGTGATAAATTTGTATTGTTTTAAGCCATCCAGTTTGCAGTAATTTTTATGGCACCCCAGGACTCTCCTGCACTGACCTCCAGTGCTGGAGAATTCAGACCAGCAGCTTCCTCCCACCCCGGGGGATTCTGTTGCTGTCCCGAATTCCAGGAGGCTGAGTCTTGGGAGGGAAAGAGTGCTGAGCTTCCCCGAGGTCCTGCAGAGCTGCATCCAGAGGAGACATCACCAAGGGAAATGTTTGCACTGTGTCTCTCTTTCTCAGTAATCATCCTGCTGCTAATGCATTTTTATTCTGAAGGAGGATAGCAGCTGAGAGAAGGAGAGTTGAAAAGCCTCTCTTTGCACAGCGGAGGCAATGATGGGCTGGCCACGTTCTGGACACATCTGAGGCCTCTGACTGTGTTCAAGTGCTTTTGGTCGATAGGAATTCCAAGCTCATTTTTTTTTCCTGCCAAGTACTTTTTCCTCTGTATTTCTTGAAATTGTATGAATCGAAGGCGGAAACTTAATCCTCAGAGGTTTGATCCTTTGATAGTCCCACCATCTCAACAACGGTGCGTTAAGAGACGTCGGCTGGTCAAGAAATGGAGGGGAGTGTTTGAAAGTGGCTCTGGGCCAAAGCGTAGCCAGCGGAGCCTGAACCTCCCAAGTGCTTTTCAGGTGCAGACTTAGAGTCCGTACTTCTTGGTGGGTTCTTCGCTCTGGCAAAACATGATCTCAGCCTTGTGTGTTTTCCTGTAAAACAGGAAGTCCTATTTTGCCAAGACTAAATGGAACCGAAGACCGAAATGTTGGTGCATGCGTGTGTCTTTGTGTATGTGCATCGGATGTGTGTGTCTATGGCGGGTATCCTGCACTTTCTAGACTTACGTCCCACCTTCAGCCTCGCTTACACTTTGCTTCTGCACCTGAATTTCTTTGTGATTCTACCCATCAGGAGGCGATGTCAACGCCCTCTTTCAAGTTCTGAGCAAACCCTCCATCTGGGCCCAGTGGAGAAGGGTCCAGTGCTTCTCTTCTCTGCAGCCCAGGGATGGAGCGGAATGTTTGCTGTGGGACCGTTGGCAGGATTCAAGGAGGTGATGTCTGGGACGCACTGAGGAGAATGCCCAGCTCATCCTCGGACAGGCGGCATTATTGGGTCATCTCTCCCCGTGTGCCCTTACCCGTGTAAGGTGCTCAAGCCCATAGAGCAGGTGGGACGTGTTTGGGGGCCCCTTTTAAGGTGCGTACATCCAAAGGCTCCATGGGCCATCGTGGGGCTGGTGGTGCAGTGAGCCAGGCTGATGAAGCTGGGACCATGGAGGCCATAGAGCATGTGCCCAGGCGGAGACACCTGTGGAATTTCGGGTTCCCTAAGAGTAAGACTCTTCCAGGTCTTACTCTTCCTCTCCAAACACCCTGCATCCAGCGGCCTTGGCTCAGCCACACATGGGATGTGGGTCCTCTTCTGAGAGGCTTCCTTCTCTTAGGACGGGCTGCTTCTGGGAGGTCCTGACACTGGCCACTTCTTAGCAGGGCTGATGGATGGATGGGGTGAGAACTCGCCTGTCTGAGTCTCTGTTATGGGACGGGACATGCACAGTGGGCTGAATGGGGGGTTCCCTAAAAGATAGGTCATGTCCTGGCCCCCAGAACCTCTGTTTGGAAATAGGGTCTTTGCAAGTATAAGTGAAGGCTCTGAGATGAGCTCATCTTAGATCAGGGTGGCCCTAAATCCAATGACAGGAGTCCTTATAAGAGACAGAAGAGGAAACACAGACACAGAGGAGAAGCCACGTGAGGATGGAGGAAGAGACGGGAGGGACGTGGCCATGAGCCCAGGGACGCCTGGAGCCCCAGAAGCTGGAAGAGGCAGGAAGGATCCTCCCCTGGAGCCTCGGGAGGGAGCACGGTCCTGCCCCGCCTGGATCTCAGCAAGCCCCTCTCTCATTTCCCACTACCCCACTGAAACTTCCGGAGCAGCCCCCGAAATAACACCCCTTGGCTGTGCCACCTCATTCTGAATGTGCTGCCCGGACAGTGGCTAAGATGAGCGATATTTTATTAGGTAGTGCGTGCATGTGGGAAGGCGCTTGCGCACTACACAGAAGGATCGATCTCGGGAAGTAGTCCCCTCTCCCACCCCGTCTGGCAGGCGGGCCTTAGCCGTGCCCAGGGGCAACCAGCCTTCCCTGGCTGTTAACAACACACTCGCCGCGTATAGGGTATAGGAGCGTCCATCTACATCTGTTTCTTCTTAGCCCGGCTCTGAGCGAACTCCTTGTTGGTTTCCAGGGTAAGTGATGAGTCCTATTAGCAGCCCAATCTCAGGCCCGGCGACGTGATTGGCCGGGCCTGGTGCCAAGTACAGATTCGAGCTCCCTCCCGTCTTCATGAAAGACTGAGGATCTCGGGGCGCCAACGGCTGAGCATTGCACGCATCGCGGTTTCGGGGGCCCGGGGTCCTTGGGCATAGATTGCCACGAGAACTCAGTGTGATTGTGGTTGAGTCTGCTTTGAAAGCTTTGTATCTCCGGCTGGTCTGAAGGGGACACGGCTCACATTTATTTCTGGAGCTCCTGTTTCCACGAGACCGACGAGTCATAATGAAAGACACCTGCGACGTGTTGCGTGCGGGGGAACCGCCGAGCCGCGGTGCTGTATCCCCGGGCGGGTCCGCACCGGGAGGGTGGGTGTCAGAGGGCGTCGTGCGTGGGGGAAGCGGAGGATTTAAGAAGGATTTTGCCGCGACCCGGTGCCCCGTGTGGCTGCCCGGGCACCGCACTCATAAATCTCGCCTGGTTATTTGTGTTCATGTATTCCTATAGGGTCTTCGATGCGTGCCACTGCTTGGGCGTCTGGCCCACGGCTGTTCGGTCCTCACCAGGAAGAACGCACGTATAGTAACATGTAATTATGGACACAAATGAAGCGTCCTCCGTGAGAAATTAATGCCACGCTGGGTGATATTCAGCCGACCCCGGCTTTCCATCGGTGAGCATCCCTGCGAGGCTCCCGGGTCATCAAAGGCTGTGTGGACGGTGCTCCAGACGGCAGGGAGCTCTGTGATCCCCAGGACGCGCACTTAGGGACGAGCCACGGGGGACCCGGGTGGATGGGGTGTGCAGGAACGCATATGGGGCATTTGCAGAAGTGTTTGGGAGGGTGGGACTTCAGTGGGGCGCAGCGGTGGGCTCTGCGCAGCCTGGTGCGGGGCGGCCTCCCCATTGCCCCGGGAGCGCGTGGGGCTGCAGGTCCACGATGAAGGAAGCCGCTTGGAGGAGATGCCGTGGGAGGGAGTGAAGAATGCATGTGACCGCCCCTGGGACCCAAGGACATGCTGATCGAGGTCGCCTGGCACTAAAAATGACCCCAAATGAGGACACCCTGCTGCTGATGCTGGATTCCAATGGAATCCATGAGATCCCAGGCTTTCGGGATGCTTCCTCCTTTCCAAGCACTAATTTGGAAGCAAGAAGGGGCTCGTGTCCCAGACCCTCCTTCCCGAGAGCACCTGAGGGCGTGGTTGCTGCTCGGTGGCTCTGTCCCCACTCACCGCTCACCCCCGTGATGTCATTTCCTGTCTCTGTTTGCCATTTTGATTACCTGCTGCTTGAGGTTCGGCCTCAGGGATCCCGCAATGGCTGTTCCCTCTGTCCTCGATGCTCTTCCCGCGAATGTCCGTGTGCTCCCCTTTCCCTGAGTCCGCTCCAACGTCCCCTTCACAGCACGTGGTGTGCGATCGATGGCTCTGCACCCGCACCCCACATTTCTGATCCTTCATCCTCGTTTACTTCCCACCGTGGTGGTGCTCATATTTTAACAAGCCTTATCATTTATTGATTTTACTGATGGCTTCCCCCCTCCCTCACCTGGAGCAGGAGATCCATGGGGAGCCAGCCTGCACGTACTTGGGGCTCCATAAATGTTTGCTGAATGAATGCGAGATTGACACATGATTATCTTCTGTGAACCTTCGGTCCCACCAGGGGCGATGACAAGGTGTCCCGGGTGGGTCCCCCCAGGGTCACTACCTCCCTCCCACGCCAGGCCTGGGGCACGGCAGGCTCGGGGGCACTGCAGAGAGGACCCCAACCCCGGCCGTGCTCTCGTGCACGTCCGCACCTCTGGTTCAGGAGCCTCAGCCAAGACCTCCTTAGGGACCGAAGAGGGCACTTCAAAGACCCTTTCCTGGACCCTGACTTAGCGCCTAGTGCTTTCTACCTCACGCTCCCTCCTCTGCTTGCCCCAGACCCCGGTCCCTAGAACGGCAGGCGGTGTCGGGTCAGGGCGTCCTCGGCAGTGGGACCGTCCCCTGGCGTCTGCACCCAAGCACCTGTCCCCCACCCAGCCCCGTTCCATGGGGGGGAACGGAAGGGGGAGCAGGTGTGCTCAGCCGTGTAGCCACCGGTTCACCTGACAGCAGCACGTGAAGAAAGGAAGACTGATTCTCATTTTTCTCGTGCCCTCCGTCAGCCGCTCAGTGTTTCCAGCTCAGCTGAGCTGCTTGCGGGAGCCCCCACTGAGCCCCCTGCCCCCGTGAACACGGGCACTGTCTACACAGCTAGAGGGGGGGTTCTTTGTAAGCCCCGTGTCTTCCGTCTGATTGGTAAACACGTCACCCTCAGAGGTGCAGGGGGAAAGTCTTTGGTTCTTCGGGGTTTGGCCACGAGCCCCCATGTGCTTGGAGACGGGTCCCATCCTGTAGGAACCTGCCCACCTCTTGCATAATGACAGATTCCACTCTCTTCTCCTGCCACCGGGACCGGTTGGATGTGGGGTTGGCACACGCTTGGGTGATGCAGGACCACAGAGAAGACCGAAGACCCCGGCACCCAGCACCCAGCAGTGTGTGGAGGGTTTGGGGCCAGTCATTTAACCTGCGCAGATCTCAGCGCCCAGGCACAGTGATGGAAGGCAAGTGGGGACCAGACAAGGAAAAGCACACAGGTGTCAGAAGATGACAATGTGCTTCTGCTGGCCAGGCCCCGGGGGGGACCGCAGCCTCCCTTGCTTCCCTGGAGCGGGTCTAGGAGGTTCTGCAGCGGGTGCCTGCTTCCAGAGGCCCAGGTGATGGGAGCCGCTGACAAGGTGCACCTGGCAGACGGGGAACGTCCGATCACCTGTGATCGCTACCTTCAGGAACAGGGCAGTGCCGGCTGTTTGGACATCTGGGAAGAGGGAGCACCGCATGGTATGTGTTCTTACCACAGCGAAAACCAGACAAAACCCCCGCGTGTCTCCTTCTTTGTTTGACCCAGAAGTAGAGAAAACATCTAATCTTTTCTGTTCAATATTCCTCTTGATTTGGGCTTCAAAAGTATTGAGTAGCTTCCTGCTGTGGACTACTTTGTGTCTCCCCAAATTCATGTGTTGAAGGCCCCCCTCCCAGGACCTCAGAATGGGGCTGTGTTTGCAGGTGGGGGTCTTGAAAGAGGGGATTATGCTAAAATGAGGTCAGTAGGGTGGACCCGGATCCCAGGGGACTGGGGTCCTTATAGGAAGAGGGGATGAGGACACGGACACGCACAGAGGGACGACGACGTGAGGACACAGGGAGGACATGATGTCTAAACGCCCAGGAGAGAGGTCTTGGGAGGAACCAGCCTCAGCCCCGCCTGGATCTCAGACTCCCAGCCTCCAGCCCCTCGTGGGTCTCAGACTCCCAGCCTCGGCCCCACTTGGATCTCAGACTCCAGCCTCGGCCCCACTTGGATCTCAGACTCCCAGCCTCCAGCCCCACTTGGATCTCAGACTCCCAGCCTCCAGCCCCTCCTGGATCTCAGACTCCCAGCCTCCAGGACCAGAAGAGAATACACGTCTGTTATCAAAGCTGCCCCATGTGGGGTATTTGTTACGGCCACCCAAGCAAACTAATACATATAATTTATGTATAATACATAATTCAGGATATAATAATATAAATAATGGGTAAGTAGTATAAGCATTGCTAATATTGTTAGGGGGGAAATGTTGCAATTTAAGACAATTTTTGAGCTCTGTTCTTGCCAAGGTATGAAAAATGTTAACCTTCTCTGATCATGCTCACTCTTGTGCTTCAGGAAACTGATAATTTGAGCAAAAGCAGTTTTTCCTACTCTTTGAATTACGGTAATTATTATAATTTTCACTGTCATAGTTTTTGTTTGTTTTTCCTGATGTGGTTTTTAAGAGAAGTGTGCTTAAGATTGTTTCTTTTTTCTCACTTTGCCACTAGTCCTAGTATTTTATGGTGACTTTATACATAAAACTATATATATAATTAATATATGGTAACTTTATATATAAATAATATACAATGTATATATAATTAATATATGGTAACTTTATATATAAACAATATACAATGTATATATATAATTAATATATGGTAACTTTATATATATAAACTAATATATAATGTATATATAATAAATATTATGGTAGCTTTATATATATAAACCAATATATAATATATTTAATCTCTATGTAAGTTACCATATATATATTTCCTTTGCCACATGCCAACTGATTTTGAATGCAGGGAGAGTTGGATCCAAGTCTGGGCTTGTTGGCAACTCTGAGGACCACTGCCCTGGGTGTTCCTACACCCTGTGGGTTTTCTTTTATTCGATTCGCAAGAATCGAAGAGCATGTCCACCTTGAAAATAACAATGGAGCTAAAAGAAGCGATCTTCAAACTCTAAGTACCTCCCGTTAAATTCAGTTAAATTCCGAACGTGCGTGCGATTTCCCAACCACTTACTGGGAAGCGTTTTTACGAGGCGGTTAGGGAATGGGGTATGGACTCTGCCCCTTTCCCCAATTCTGTGGGGGCTGAAGTAGATGACAAGCATTGGCTGTGTTTAAAGAGGCTGTGAGTCCCGGGCAAGCCAGGAGGGTTGGTCACTCTACTGGTGGGTTTTCCCCCCATCCCCCCCCATTCACGGTACCTCTGAAAGTAAAGAACTTTGTAAAAGTAAACTCAAATGTGTGTAGTGGGGTCAGCTCAGCTCAGCTGTGGAAGCCACATGAAACGTCTGAGCACCTGGGCCAGGCATCACTTCTGGTGTATATCCTTTTATGCATTTTATCTTACTGGACTTGGTTAGATCAACAAATGCATCGTGACCAATTCTGATTTACCCAACGTTTGTATTACACGCAGCACTTCAGATTCAGGGACTGCTATGTTCGTTGGACTCTTAACCCGGGAGGCATCAAGTAAGCAGTAATAAGGAAGCATTTACCTACAAGAGCAAATTTCTTCTTTTCTTTTTGGTGTCCCCATTGAGGATTCCTGTCAGGCGCTTTGCATTCCTTTTATTTGTCAGAAGTACCACCATCTCTCTCCGAATTATATTTTCATAAATGCACAGTGACCACTGTAGGAAGACCCAGTGCGGGTGGACATTGGAATGCATCCGTGGCAGGGACTCTGCATCCAAACACTCAGGTGTGTGCAGAACCCCCCCGCCCCACCACCCAAGGAAGCGTCGTCCTGTGCTATTTAAGGATGGATGTAGGGCTTAAAAAGAACCACAGGGCCACGTGACCATCCTTTCAGCATCTCCCCGTTTCCAAGGGAGATGTGATGGGACAATGTCTGGAAGCACGGAGTGTTAAGAGCATCAAGTGTTTGTGGAGCGACTAGTCTGTTCCAGGGGCTGATCCAGGAACAGCTCGCACCTGTCCCGCAGGTGTGCATGGACCGTTTGGGGAAGTGTTTGAACAAGCCCCGCGAGTGCACGGGGTTACGGGGGGGGCCGGACGGGGAGCAGTGCGAGCGCTCAGTGTTACAGGTATGTGTGTGGGGGGGTCCGGGCACATGGGACTGGGTAGGTGATGCCGAGTGGGTGCTCAGTCATGCCCGCCTTGGCTGTGCTCCAGGCTCTCGCTGGGACAAGGCGTGGTTGAATTGGCCTGCACTGGCGGCAAACAAAAGTGGGTTGTATGGAAGGCTCATTCTCCAAGGGCAAAGGCGTGTGCAGATAAGGGGACTTCTTGGGACGTGGGGATCACACCCGTGTCTGGGGTCATGTGCCCTACTTTACGGGAAGGGCACGACAATGTGCAACTTCGAACAAAGTCCAAAAGCTGGGTTCGCATTTCAGCACAAACGGGGAGCCCCCTCTCAGCCATCTTGGAGGCTCGCTCTCCTTCCCCTTGCGTTTGAGGGCTTTGTGCATCTCCTAGGAGCTCGACCCCCTGCAATTAACCTTAGCTCTGTGTGTTTTGGGCTTTCCTGCAGGAAGAAAAAAAAAAATCAGGTGGCATGGAGGTGTTTTGCGCGAAGAAGGGACAGACACTATGCCTTTCATGCGTCCTTCGCCAGACTCAAGAAGATCGGGTGGACAAGAGAGGCCGAGGGAGGTGTGCGGGACGGGGGCAGGCGCGGTCTGGTTTCCTGCCCTCACTTCAAAGGGGGCCCCTTTCCCGGTGTGTTTGTGCACGATTTCCTTTCCTGCCGGCGTCCCTTTGTTGGCCTTTGATTCCAGCGTGAGCCGGGAGGGAACCTCAGTGCAAAGCTGATATTAAAAAACACAGAGGCTAATGCCAGGGAAAACACACGCCCCGCCTGGTTTCGGAGGGGAAAAAAAATTCATAAGCACAGCCATGCTTTTCCAATAAAAATTCATTAAGGAATGGTTATGAGGGATGAGGAGCCGGACGAAACAAAAGCACACCATCAAGCGGGTTTCTTTGAACTTTTCGCTCGGCGCATGGAGCCCACATCCAGTGCGCCCGGCGCTGTCCCCCGCCCGCACGGAGGAAGAGCTGGGGGCCGTCCCCCTTTCCTAGAAGCAGGTGGCCACGAACACAAGGCTTGCCTGGGAGCCCCACACAATGGTTTCTGCGTCCCTTCCTCCCGCGTGAGGCCTGCAGGTGCCAAACCCCCGTTTTGCTCGACAGAGCACCTTGGGCAGACTCACCAACAGGGAGGACGCGGCTGATCCGACTGAGGGATGTGGAGCGAGGATGGGGGTGTCCATTCGAGGGTTTGGGGTGACCGCCTGATGCGCCGTGATTAGGATGGGCGTTGAGGAGCAGGGGGACGGCTCTGGAAGATCAGAGACCTGTGCAGAGTGCTCTCTGGGCGTGGACGGGCCAACCACGGAGGGCCTGCCTTTCCTGCCGGCTCCCCACCAGCCATTTGGCATCAGCATGCAGAAAAACGCCTGCTTCCCACACCAGCCTCCCCCCTCAGCGCGTCTCCCTGCTGGGGGAGGACAGCAGGAGAGCAGAAATGTCCCCAAGTCCGCTGCGCTCCACAGTCTGCTGGGGAGGGGTCCTGGACGTACCTTTCCGGATTCCTGTGCACCGAGCGCGCGCCCGCGTAAATTTTCAACAGTTCTTACAGGAGCGAGACGCACGGGGGAGGGGTCACGTTCACCGCGTTCCGGGGACACCTTGGAGGCGGAGAGCACATTCGCGACCCTGCGCAAGCACCCTGTCTGTCTGGTTCCAGAACACTCTCATCTGCCCCAAGCAGACTTGCACGTATACAGTCTTGAAAGTCTATTTCTGTGGCCTCTGGAGACCCCCAGTCATGGATAGCGGCTGGGTCTGAAATGCAGAATGGAAAGCTAGCCTTCAGGGGGTATGTGTGCATCAGTGTTTCACACAGACACACACACACACAAATATGTATGCGCATATAAACATATACAAATAAATATAAATATGTATAGATATACGTATGAATACGTACATATACACACACGAATATACACATGCATATATAAATACACGTTTGTATAAATATATATGAAAGATACATATATAAATATATACACATAAGAATATATAAAAGATTCACATGTATGCATATACATATATACACATATACATATATAAGAATATATACATATGTACACATACACACACATACATATATGTATGTATAAGCATACATATATATAAATATATATACACAACATAAATACATACACATAAGCATATATACATATAAGAATATATAAGAGAATCACGTATATGCATTTACATATATAAGAATATATAAAAGTATACATATATAC
>NW_023270649.1:460947-488925 GCF_011800145.1 Mirounga leonina
AATCACATATATGCATTTACATATATAAGAATATATAAAAGTATACACATACACACATATACATATATAAACATACATATACATATAAATATATATATACACATATATACACATAAGCAAATATACATCTAAGAATATATAAAAAAATCACATAAATGCATATACATATATATAAGAATATATAGAAATATACACATACACACATATACATATATAAGCACACCCCTATATAAGCATACATATACATTATAAATATATATATACACACATACACAAATATATATAAGCATATATACATATAAGAATATATAACAATTATATATATACACATGCACGTATAAATATACACATATAAGCATAAGTACATGCATATATAGATATAAGCATATATATACATATAAGCATACATACATATAAAATACATACATATAAAACATATACATATGTATATTAAATATATATATATACACACAAACAGCAAAAATGTCCAGCATGCTCCCCGCGCCCCAAGGAGCTGTAGGCACGGGGTAAAGGAGCCCGGGAGCCACGGTGAGGGAAGTCACAGGAACTGTGGAGGCCCAGGGTCTGAGCAGGTGGGCAGGCAACCTCGTAGGGTCTGCGTGCTGAGAAAAGGTGTCCCGTGCAGGTAGCAGGACCCAGGGCATCGCGTGGGACCCCATTCAGAGCTGTGTCTGGGGGGACACCCAGCAGCCCGGGTCCCACCGCACCTGCTGTACCTGGAGAGTGTTGTGTACACCCCCTCTTACTGTGCAGGGGTGGGGGGGCTTGCACCCTGGGAGCCCTTCTGCACAGCGGTTGAAGCAACTGTGAGGCTGAGCTCCCCACATGACCCCTGAGTGTCCACAGGGGAGGACGCTGACAGCTCTTGGCTCTGCCGCCCTCAGTGCAGGTGAGGGACCCAGAGACCCCCAGTGACGACTTGGAGGCTGTCGTGGGGAGGGGTCTTCACCAAAGACACCCTCGGGGTGCACTTGCTCTGACTCAGGCATGCAGGGGACTGCGGATTTCCCTGGAGCAGAGGCGCGGAGATGATGCATATTCACAGGGGGGCATCAATACCTGTGGGCGGGGCTCTCTGTGAAAGCAGGGACCCCACCTCATTCCTCCCTTTCCCCCGAACACCTTGCCTTTTGCCCTCTGACAACAGGCACGCCGTGGGGGTGTCTCAAATACGCACTGAAAGGGACACGGGCATGTGTGGGCTTGTCCGTGGTCTGGGCTCATTGTCAGGGGTTCCCGGTATTTAAGACATCTGTGACCACACAAAGCATGTTCCCGAGAACACGGCTGTTGTCGGCCCCGACTTGCCTCGAGGGCTGGGCACAGGTAACCCCGGACTGCAACTTCCCGCCGTGGGCCCCCGGAGACGCAGCATGCACGCTCAGCAATCTCTGCTCTTACGCTCACACGGACCGAACACGACCACCTCCAACAGGAACAGGGATCATTGAAAATCAATACCGTAATAACAGGGCACCGCACGGCCTCTTTCTTTCCTTCCCTTGATAGGCAATTATGAACAATTTACTAAAGTTGACAACTCGTGGCAAAATGAATCGTGTTAATAGCGTCGGCTTCACGAGCGCCCATCTGTCTTGCAGGGTCTTCCTCAGAAGAGAGGTCTGGGTTCAAGGTGGCTAATGGGATCGTCACTCATCCGGGGACAGGCAGAATATTAGGGTTACCACCCGTCAAGTTCACACACGCCAAAAGGATGGCTCACCTCCCAGGGAGGGGGCATGCACAGCTCTTTAGCAAATCACCTGGTCGGGGACCTCCCACACCTGAGCTCGCCTTGCACGGGGCAGGGGGTTTGGCAGACGCCTTCCTGGAGATGCTGGTCTAATCAGCCACTGCGGTACTCCTCCCGAAAGTGCTTTGTATGTGCGGACATGCGTAGACGCCCCGCAGGTGTGCAGACATGCGTAGACGCCCCACAGGTGTGCAGACATCTGCAGATGCCTGCACGTGTGCAGACACGTGTCGTTCCTCTCCCCATGCGTCGTTCTGTCATTCATCCTAAAAGCAAAGCGCCGGGCTCATAGAAGGAGGCATTTGAAAGAGGACGACCCTGTGGCATGTGAAATCAGGCGATTTATTTGGGGGACAGGTAATGGGCAGAGGAAGAGAAAGCAGCACTCCGGGGGCATTTGGAGGCTCGGTGCAGTGCAGCGGGGAGCGCCCTATGTGGGCTGATCCTCTCCTGCCTCTGATACAGGCTCCGAGACAGTGTCATTGCCGTGGACCCAGCGGCCGGACCTTCGCCAGGACAGCAGTCAGCTCGGGGCGGGAAGAGAGATCGATGGGAGCGTGGGGAAGGGGCAAAAGTCTCGAGAGCCCCAGGGAAAGCACAGAGGACAGGTACACAGAGGGTCAGCACGGCTGACCAGCACGGCCCAGAGCCTGGGGCTGGTCAGGGAGGCATGGATGGGGTCTCGCTTCCGGTTGGAAGCTGGAAACCTCCCTGGGGCTCCTGCTGGACACGGACAATCAGGACAGAAATCAGGTTGCAGTGCACGGAGAGCAAACCGGGGGAGGCCGTTCGGATGTATTTGCTCACGCAAGGAAAAAAAATCATCCAGAAAGACGAGTGACAAAGATTACTAAAAAAGTCAAAGGTGTCAGGAACAGCAAACATTTTATTGGGGTCTCAGCACGTGCCAATTGCATCGTGTTCTGATCGTTGTAAATGAATCAATGCCCTTGATGCTTGCGACCCCACAAAGAGGCGTTTTCTGTCCTGCCCGATTTGGGGATGAAATCACTAAGCCAGGGGAGGTCGAGTCACAAGCCCAGGATTGCTCTGCCAGGGAGGGGCAGGGCTGGGATTGGTATCTCGGGGGGTCGCTGGGGAAGGTGATTTGGAACCAGGAGATCTCGCCTCCCCATCCCCTGCCTTCCGCCTTCCGGGAGCGGGTGTGGGCAGAGGGAAGGAGGTGACAAGGATGAGGATGGATGGCCCCGAGAGGCACAGAGCAAGGGGAAAGACGATGGGGTGCCGTCCTTGGGGAGATGGGCCAGGGAGGGGTGGTGTCGTCAGCTGAGCGGTCGGCAGATCGTTTGTTTAGCTGGAGAGGAGACTGTTTCTGAGCGTGCTGTGGGGGCTGACGGGAGGCAGTTAAGACGGAGGCCGCCGTGTAATCGGGATGGATATGCTGGTGTCCAGTGACTGTATTAGCTAGGGTTTCCCACAGAAACAGACCCAGTAGGAGAGGCCTATGCCCATTTATTCGGAGCACTCGCCTCATGCAACTACGGAGGCTGAAAAGCCCCATGATCTGTTGTCTGCAAGCTGGAGGCCCAGGGGAATTGAGGCTAGGTGTGAAGGCTGGACCACCAGGGAGGCTGGTTGCATGAGGCCCAGTGTGAAAGCAGGAGGTGAGGTGAGGTGTCCCAGCTTCAGCAGGCAGGCAGCATGGGGGATAAAGGGGGGATGAATGCCTCCTTCTTCTGCCTTGGATGCTCTTCAGGCCTTCCACTGATTAGACGCGGCCCACCCACCTCAGGGGAAGCCCATCTGCTTTGCCCAAGGTACTGACGCAAATGCGAATCTCATCCAGGAACGTCCTTGCAGACGCACCCCGAGCCGTGTTTTGTGTGGGCGCCCTGCCACCCACTCAGGCTGACGCAGACCTCACCACCACATCGGCAGAGCCACGAGCAGGTGCTGCAGAGTGACATTTTCCAGGTGTCCGTGATGCGCGAGCCGTCGGGGCGGGCGGGGTGGGGGGCGAGTATGCAGGGGGCCGGTGGGAGCAAACCCGGGCCCCTCGGGAACATGCCGCACGCGTCTGACCGTGACAAATAATAACCAGACACCCACAGTGCACACCGTGAGCAGTAAGGCGTTCAGACACAGATGGGAAGGGACAGGGTGACAAGAACAGATTTTTTGTTGTTGTTATTTTTGTTATTTACCCAGAAACCAGTGCTTTCTCTATATCTAACGCCTCTCGGAAGGGATCTGTGTGCCTACAATCCCAGGAATCAGCCCACACGCTTTTCCTTCTAATGTGGCCCCAAAGCGAGGATCAGCGAGTTGGAGGGAGTTGTTGCTATGGTCTGAATGTGTGTGTCCCCCCCTGAAAAATTCCTCTGTGGGATCCCAACCCCTCCAGGTGATGGTATTAGCAGGCGGAGCCTTTGGGAGCTGGGCAGGTCATGAAGAGGATCAACGTCCTTATAAAACAGACCCCAGAGAGCGCCCTTGTCCCGTCCACCGGGGGAGGACACAGGGTATTCACTGAACCCCACTGTGTACCTCTGATTTGTGGTTTCACCAGAGCCCTGGAAGGCGGAGACCCCCAGGGACCTCCCTGCACGTCCCGTGCATGGGTCGACCCCCAGCCAGCATCGTTGGGTAAAATGCCAGGGGAGCAGGGCTCTGCAGGACGGTCCTGGGACCGCCGTGACAATGCACCGCAAACCATGTGGTTTAAAACCACATTCGTGGCTTAAAACGCAAATTCACTCGGCTCTGGAGGCCACGGGTCTGAAATCAAAGCACCACTCCCCAAGGGAAGATCCTCCCACTAGAAACTGAATTGTGCATCCCCAGTCCCCACGTTCCTCCGCGAAAGCTCAAACTCCCAAGGTGATGTGTTTGGAGACCTTTATGGAAGAAATTCGTTTTAACTGTGGTCGTAAGGATGGGGCTGGAATTAGGAGAAGCCCTTGGGATGCTACGATCGGTTAGTTGTCCAGATAAGAAGAGGAACACAGACCGGAGCTGTGTCTCTCCCCGGGCACACACAGCAAACAGACCATGTGAGTGACCACAGAGGAGGAAGATGCACCTGGATAAAACCCATCTGGCAGGTGTCTTGCAGGCACCTCAGTCATGGCCATTCAGGCTCCAGAACCGTAAGAGTTAACCGCCCGTCTGTGGTATCTGCCGCGGTGGCCTTGCTCAGCTCCCTTTGGCTCCGATGTCCCTTGGCTTGCGATGCATCACCCCAACCTCTGCCTTCATCTTTATAAGGCCTGTCCCTGCATGTCTCTGGGTCCAAATTCCCCGAGTCCTATGAGGACACCAGTCATTGGATCCAGGACCTGCCTTGGCCTCCGACGAGCTCAACTGAGCTCATTACATCGGCAAAGACCCTATTTCCAAATGACGTTCCATTCACGGGTACTGGGGCTGACGATTTTAATACGGATATTTTGGGGGATGGTGGAGGGGATACGATTTAATCCATTACAAGCTGTCTGGATGCAGCGGTGGGAGAAAACGAATCTCCCCCAGGAGCAGGTAGACTGTCTCTCTCTGGTCACAGGGCAAACATCTTTCCCTTTTTGCCGTGGCTGCCAAGAAACCAAGCCGCAAAGTCCCCCCTTATGGAAACTGTCACGGGAACACACGGACCTCGATCTTCACTTCCGCCCCCGTTTGATGAGTGGGTTTTATGTGTCTTTGTTATATATATTCTCAAGATGTGGGGGAAAGACCGGTCATAAGTGAATTAAGGTGTCCAAGGTAATGAAGAAAGGAGCGTTCTGAGCGCAGGCAGGGGAAGCATCTGAATGGGGCCGTGGTGCCTGGGAAGGTGCTCTCGGGAGGGGCCGCTGAGTCACCCTGATCAATTCAGACCCCGGCCAGGTGACTCAGCGGCTCTGCGATGTCCAGCTTCTCCTGGGCTCCCATCCGAGTGCGTTCCTGCCACTCGGTGTGCCCTCCCCATCCAGGGGCTGGACATCCCGGCTCCGTGCAGGGCAACAGCCCCCTTTCTGAGGACACCCTGTCTCCTCCGGACGCATTGGGCACCATCATAGGAAAGTTCTGATCCCCCCAGCCTCCCATCTGCTGTGTAACTGGGGAAGGCCAGTTTTTATTGTCCATGTGGCTGAACCATGGTTAGATGATACCTTTCCAGGGTGGATTTCAGGGGAAAACGGTGGCACGGGGAGCCCAGCGCCTCACAGGGGTGCTTTGTTCCTCCCCGGCATCTGGCGGCCGTTTGCCCGTCTCTGAGAGGTCGTGTCCAGGACGCCGCCCCCTCAGTGGCTCGCTGGGTGCCGAGCGCGAGCTCCCGACGAGCAGATCCGGCGAGCGTTGGGAATTTGATCTGGGGCCGCCAGAGGCTCTGGCTGGCGATGTGATGGGGGCCGCGACGGGGCCAGTGCTCAGGTCCTGCCTGTGAGGTCAGACAGAGAAACGTCTCCAAGACACGGTTTTAGGAGGCAGGACGCACAAACCGAGCAGCAGGCAGGCGGTTTTAATAAAACCCCATCGATTCAGGAGCACGCATGAAGCCACGCGGGATGGTCCGGGTCATGCTGTGTCCACCTTGCCGGGATGGACCGAGGCCAGTGAGCGGGACCTTCTGGGCGGACCAAGGTGGGGGGTGGCTGGGGTCAAGGGGGGAGTCCTGGCAGCCAGGTCCCTGGGGGGAATGGACGGAGCTCAGGACACATAGGGGCAGGTGTGAGCCTGGGGGCTGGGTGGGGAAACCCCCCGCCCGGGGTGCACTGGGGTTCCCACTGTGTCCTCGCTGCTGGTCTGGACAGATCGTCTGGCCATGTCTCCGCAGAAGGGACCTTTCCTCTGGACGGCATGTAGAATGGCCTGGAACAGCAAGCGGGTTCTTTAAGACCCAGTTAGGGAAGCAGAGCTCCCCGAAACCATTAGCTGTGACGGAGACACTGCCGCGCGGCAGTCAGCAAGGACATGGGTCCCGCATCCTGCAAACACAGGGCACTGAGTTCTGCCAAGAGCGGGCCTGCGCTATGCAGCAGAATGCTCCGGAGAGCCTGCGGACGGGAGCGCAGCTCAGCCGACCTCGGGAGGCCCTACAGCGCCCGGGGCAGGCTCGGCCTCCAGCCCCAGGGGCAGCGAAGGACGTGGCAAGGACGCAGAACTGTTCCCACGTCCGGTGCGCACCCAGACCATACCCATGATAGCGGTGCGCACCTCCCTGTTCCTGCGCCCCCGCCTTCCTCTCTGCCGTCTCTGGGTCTCTAACGGGGGAAACAGGGAGCGTCTTGGCGGGAGATGAGGGCCGTGTGCGCACAGTCCTAAGGACTCTCAGAGACTATCGGATTCACGCCGGCCGGCCGGGAGCGAGCACAAACACGCACTCACATTTCCAAAGGGGAACGGCCAGTTGCATTCGCCCCGCGCCGGCCAGGGCAGGCCCATAAACCAGGCGTCTGGCGGCAGAACCAGCCGTCAAACATGATAAACACAGCGTCGGAGTGTTTTAAACACCCGTCCCCTTCTCCGCGTCCCAGAAGGAGGCGTAGACCACGGCGGGGTGGGGGGCGGGGAGTACACAGTTGTGGGTCTGCGTGAGCCGGCAGAGGGTTTCCCCAGCACTGGGTTCCGGCCCGCCGGTTCCCGGCCAACAAGCATGTCACTGTTTGCACTTAACATTTCCTGCTCCCTTGTAAGCCGTGCGCGCGCGCGTGTGTCCAGGCCCCGGCTTCGGCATCCGGGCAGGCAGCTCCGAGCTCAGGCGCCGCAGGGCGCAGACCCGCCGGTGGCCCCGGGAAGCCCCGGGAAGCCCCGCGCGCGCGCACACGTGCGATCGCTCCGGGTGGCCTGGGAAGACGCAGGGCACGGAGACCCTTCTTGGGGACGCGAGCGGCTTGCAGGGAAGACGCAGGGCACGGAGACCCTTCTTGGGGACGCGAGCGGCTTGCAGAGAGCTGGGACTCGGGCTGTGTCCGCCGGGGAATTTTCAGACGCGAGTTCTCAGTCTCAGAGGGCGGGTCCGTGCGCACGGATCGTGGGTCGGGCCGGGGCAGGGCCGCGGGGCACGGCTGTACAGCTCCGGGAGGCTGCGTATCAGCCTGTTAGTTATCGGCGCAGGCCCGGCCTCCATTGGCGGGGCGGGTAGGACAGCCACGCACGATGGGCAGCGCACACAGCGGACATGAGCTCCTCGGGGACCAGGAGGCGCGTCCTGACCACACAGGGAATGCACCTGCTCTGTGCTCCCAGTTCTTGGCCGGACGTCCTCTTGCCAGGTCCCCCCACGCCAGGGCCTCTCCAGGTCCTCCCCACGCTGGGTCTTACTGGGGCCTCGCTCGCTGGGCCTCCCCACGTTCCCCTTCACCTGGCCTCACAGGGTCCTCCCACGCTGGGCCCTCCCCACGCCAGGGCCTAGCTGGGTCCCCGCAGGTGGGGACCTCTTTAGGTCCTCCCACGCTGGGTCTTACTGGTCCCTCCCTCGCTGCATCTCACCAGGTCCTCGCACGCTGCCAGGGGCAGGGGGCCCCAGAGTCCCTTATATAAGGACCCGAATCTCATCACGGGGGGCCCCAACCTGGCCGCCCCAAAGGCCCCACCTGCAAACGCCATCCCCTGGGCAGGTGGGGATTTGGGGGAGATGGTCTCTCTTTTGTAGTCTGCTGGTGGCGAGGGGCGGCCGCACCCTCCGTGGTGCTTGCTGCGCGTGGGAAATGTGGGGCCCCTGCTCCCAGGAGTATGAGAACGTGCCACGTGCCGGAGACACGACCTCGAACCCAGCTCTGCGCCCTTCTCCGCGGTGTCCCGTGTCACACACCTGTGTAGACAGTTGGGGGGGGGGGCACACACATCGGTCTTGGTGAAAGGTGTCCAAATCGTGCTTTGTAGCTGGAGCTCAGAAGTCTTCCGTGCCTGGTTCATGTGGGTACGCCTGCTGGGTGGAGACGGATACAGAGACACAGAGATATGGGGAGGCACAGAGACGGAGAGATGGAGGGAGACTGAGACAGACAGAGGGGTCCGAGGGATGGACAGAGCCCGCTTGGGGTCAGAGACTTTGAAGCGAGTGGGGACTCCCTGAACACCTCTGCGATGGCCAGGGAAGGAGTGGATTGAAATCGTCCACAGCGTCGGTGTGGTGTCGGAGGCCTTGGGCATCGCCAGAGTCGGGACGTGGAGAGAGCGGGAACCAGGAGCAGGAGCGGTCACCTGAGTTGTGCCACGACGTGGACAGCAAAGCACTTCCTTGGCCGTGCAGCTGGGAACACGGAACATCCGCCAGGCGCACTTGCCTTCCGGCCTCAACCAGGCTTTACCGCCTTGGATTCTCTCCCCGCAGAACGCTGACGTGTGTCTCTGAGGTGGCCCGGGGACACCGCTGCGCCCTCCTGGTCAGGATGCACGTCGCTGGGGGGTCCAGCACCTTGCTGGCAGGTTTGGGTGAGAGCTGCATGAAGGGCAATCTTGTCTTCGTGGGCACACCCTTTCCACAGAACCCACAGCTCACCTCTCGGTCATCGCGGTGACCACCGCTTCTCCAGAAAGAACTCGGCATGTTCCTCCCGTCAGAACGGTGTGGACGGGCCACTCCTGGGGTGAGAAAGGCCTGGAGAAGGGAAAGTGGGCGCCGGGTGGGCAGAGCAGAGCCTCAGTATGCCCTTGGGTACCCGGGTGCGTGCACTGTGCGAAGAAACCACGCACCCCAAGTCTCCAAGGAGAAGGGGGACAAGCCACGTGAGAGACGGCCACCTGACCTGTGAAGATGTGGTCACGTGCCTGCACGGAAGCTGCCCACGTGGCCAGTGGGCCTCAGAGTAAGCATGTCCCCCAGTTTGGGTAGAAAACATAAAATCCACACTGCTGTGCAAACCCATCGTGCCCAACCCATCGGAGACGAGACGGAACAGTCAAGTGTGGCTGGTTTGTGAAGACTCTTCTTTTTGCACTTGGTAAAATAATAACGTTTTTCTTGCTAGCCGACTAAGCTGTGGTCAGGCCACATGTGGGGCAGGCAGAGACCGGGCTGGGAGGACAGCGTGCGAGACGCAAACTCCGGGAGGGGTGCAGGGTGCTGACATCGTCACGGGCCGGGAAGCAGGTGTCTCACGGAGCAGGAGGTTTGGGGCGGCGTGCGTAACTCCAGGCCCCCGCGCCTCAGCTCGGTCCCTTGGGGTGCCACGGTGACTGCAGGTTTTGTCCTGGTGCCACCGCCGCTGGGGGTTGGGGAGACGGCAAGCAGGGCTTCGCCCGGGGTGGGAGGAAATCACATTTGTATTTTGGAAACTCGCAGGGCATCTGCTGTAGACATGGAGTTCAGGGGTCATTTGCGGGGAGTGGGGATCCACCTGGAGGCGAGGGCAGAGCATCCATGAGGGAGGTGCTGGCTGCCCCGTGGCATGCAGGGGAGTGGCTACATTGGAGACCAGCCGTGCAGACGGCCTGGAGACAGCGCTGGTGTTACTGGTGCCTTTGGGTTCACGGCTGTGGGTGTTACGACGAAAACCCTGCAGAACTCAGAGCCCCTGGTGTTGCTCAGAGCCAAGCGCTGCTGAAAGCTGCTACTAGGGCTGGGAGCAAAGGGCCCTGTGTTCTCCTTTTTATGAAGCCAAGTGTCCAGCGAGATTTATGGTAAGCCCCCCCCCCCCCCACGCCCTTACCCACGACGGCCCCACGGAAGGGGCATTCGGTTTGGGGGGAAAAAGCACCCCATTGTAATCGCCTCCTGACATCCCGGGCCCCACCCCGGTTTTGCATGGCCGGGGCTGGGAGGGCGTGAGTCTTGGCAGGACCCCATAGGCCCCCCCAGGCCTCGATGCCGGACACCCTCGGGACATTTCCCGTTTGACACGGGTTGTAAATTTTTTCTTAACTCTGGTTCCGTCCGACTCTGGATTTGATTAATTACCGAGGTGTTTGGAAAAGGCTTCTAGTGCGGGCAGTAGGCAATTGATTTACAAAGTGTGTACACGTTATTTCCTTCAACAACTGTAAATTCACACCAAACGGAGTCCTTCCAATGAGAGTTCTGGGTCCTCCGTGCTTTCACACGGGTTTTAGCAAAAGCCCTGTGTTCTCTTCGCTCGAGGGCGTCGGGCTCAGCATCCCGGCATAGTGGCACTTGAAACCGGTGCGAGTCAGGTTCAAATTCGTCATACCTTCCCCTGCCCGCGTGCAGAGACGTGGAGAACCGTGTGGGTGGCAGCCAGCATCACGTGGCATCTTGGCATCCTTGCTCAAGGACGCGTCCCTTTTCGGGACGTTGCCGGGTTTCTCTGACCATCTCTCCTGGCCCGGCACGATGCCTTCCCCAAGACGAGGTGGTTAACGCTGCGGCAAGCGGGTGAGGGTGGGGGTGGGTGGGTGCGTGTTCAGTCCGGAATGGATCTTCTCTGCCTGCATCATAAGGCGCCCTAATGAAATGAGTTTTATTCAAAGGCCGGGCCTCGTAATGCTCCAGGAAAACAAGATGAATGGAACCATTCTGCTAGGGAATGCGTTGCACACAGCAGTGGCATATTGCTTATGAAGTTTAATTTTCTAATAGTTCATGAGGTGGAATGCACCTGCCGGTGCTACCAGGGGATGGATGTACGCTCTCCTCCAAAGATAGAACAGGACCCCTCCCATGGCTTTTCCTGTCGAGCTGCGGCTGGAATCTGCCGAGATGGGCACGCTGTTTAAATTCCGTGGAATTACAGTACTTCCCTTCGAGCTGTCAAAAAAAAAATTATGATTGCGTAGCCACTAACTATTACGTGAATGTGCTTTTATGTAATTGACGTTGTATTCCATAGGAGACGGTACCACTATGGCCCGAACACATCTGTAGATGTTTGGTGGTGGCGGTGGGGGTGTGCGAGTCCGCAGCGTGGCAGATTGCAGCCAATTTAGGTATCTTGGCATGTTTATAAGTGAGTTCTTTCAAAATGGAAATAACATAAAACTGTGAAGTTGGAGCTTTACTTCTAGCAGAATACGGCCCATTACAAAAGAAAATCAACGGCTTTCTCTTACGCCTTGTGCTTTGAATAGACAAATTTTTGTACTTCCCTTTACCAAACTGAAATATATACATAGTATATATACAGTATATATCCTATATATAAAAATATATATAGTCTGTGTTATATATACACTATGTATATACTATGTATGCTATATACAATATGTACACTATATAATACATATAGTATGTAATATATACTCTATGTAATATGTATACTATATATGTATACTATATATAATATGCATGCTACATATAATGCATACTGGATGCAATATGTATGCTATATATAATATTATATGTATAGTATATAATATAATATATGTATAGTATATAGTATATAATATATGCTGTATATAATATTACATGTGTAGTATATAATATATACTATATATAATATGTATACTATATGTCACTATATATCTAACTATATATTATATATACTAAATATAGACTATATAATATATATACTGTATATAACATATATACTATGTATTACTATGATATATGTATTAATATATTTATGCTATATGTTACTACATATAACTTATATTATATATACTATATACATACAAAATATGTGGGCATGCATAGTAAACAGAAATATATGGGCATGCATAGTAAAAAAGGGGGTATTTTAATGTTGTATTTTATCATTTATGTATTTATTTTTAAGATTATTTATTTTAGAGAGGGAGAGAGAGAGAGCACAGGGAGAGGGGCAGAGAGAGGGAGAGAATCTCAAGCAGACTCCACACTGAGCGTGGAGCCGGACGTGGGGCTCGATCCCACGACCCTGAGCCGATACCAAGAATCAGACGCTACACTGACTGCGCTCCCCAGCGCCCCGCCTTTTCTTTACGGTTGCAGTTTTCAATGATCGTGAAAAACCCCGTAGAGTGTGTGCGTGAGAAGCGATGGGCGGAGGTCTTGCTGGGAACCGTGCCGCATGTGGAGTCTGTGACGTCGGATGCAGGGAGACTTGGGGCTACTGTGGAGGAGACAGGACAGCGTGTCTGTGAGTTTTTAATGCATCTCTTGGGGTGCAGGCTCCAATGCACCTTGTGTTGCTGCTGGTACAGGGGATGTGCCCAGTGTTGGCAATGAGATATCTGGATGCCACGCTTTAGAAAGAGATGCCTGCGTATGACTTGGGGTCACACACCTGCCACCTATCTGCGACCCACCTGGGTAACATCCCATCACCAGTGCCTCTCGGTTGCCCAAGTGTGGCCTCGCTCAACGGTGCCCCGGATGCTCATCCTCAGCTTGCATGCACTTGGAGTTACGTCCGGATCTTCTGTGAAGACCTCCAACCCCAGAGGTGGGTCCCCCACACTCATCCGGTCCTGAGCATGCAGGCAGCACCCAGGAAGGGCTTCTTCTGGTGTTGGTGGGCTGGGCAGGGGAGGGGGGCCCTCGGAGGCTGCACTCCGTGCATGCGTGTTAATCCATCCACACCCCCGTGGGCTGCAAGCCAGAGCCAGGCTTGTGCTTGCTTCCACACGTGAGATCCACGAAAATCGGTTCCGTCTGTGTATCAATTCTGAGCACGCTCAGCATATGGTGCTGGGTGGTTGCCTTGTTCTTACGGTCATGGATGCATTTTGGGGCTTCAGAGAGCACGCAGAATGCTCTCAGAAGATTTTGGGGGCGGGGGCAGGCCCCCGAGCAGCAGGGCTCAGCTCTCGGATTGGGAAGCCCGCTTTTCTGCTGGGTGGTGCACCTGATTCTACTGCTGGGATTCCTGACTGTGAGGTGCTCATGGGGTCCCCTGCGAAGTCGGCACCTCTACAAGGAGATGAGTTGAGGATGAGCTGAATCAGGAAAGGGTTAGCAGGTGGGGGTTTGGGGCCGCATCCGTGGAGCCAGACCCCAACTGGCCACATGTCCGCACAACATGCTCCAGAAAAAAATGGGGCCTTTTGGTCGTTGCAGGGCATGCCTGGGGGTCTGGGAACACGGTACCCGACAGCCGTTTTGCACCTCATCCTGATTAAGAACTAAGTAGGCCGTGACGGATAGTGGAGACGAACGAAATCCGATTTTGAGCTGTGAAAGGACACACACCACCAGCTCATTCGATGCCTTTGTGAAGAAATAGAGCCCCGGGCATTTTTTAAAGTAGAAATGACCATCCGTTGTTCTGTGGGGGGTGGTTTACTAACCGCCAGTTAGTTAACAAACATTTATTTCGTGTTCATTCTGTGTCATGCACCGCATGGAACTCCAAAGCATTTACAGTTGCAATTTTTCTCTTTGCATTTTTAGAAAAAAATAATAGATTTTTCTTCTTTTTTTTGAGCAGCGTGAGATTTACAGAAGAATGCATTGGAAGTATGGAGAGAGTTTGTATATTACCATCCACTCCCCCACATTCGGCTGTTGTTAACATCTTGCATGATGTGGTGCATTTGTTACGAGCGAGGAGCCCGATGTGGACACGTTGTTACTGGCTGAGGTGCAGCGTTTCCATCAAGCTCCTTCTGTGCTGTGCGTTGCGCGCGAGTTGAAGGATCAATATGGACAGGCACCCACTGTGAAGAGAGTCACGGCCCCCCAAATTCCCCACGCTCCTCTGCTCCTCATCGCCGTGGGGATTTTGAGTCTTTCAAACACACCTTACTGGGTCTTCCCGGGGCTTAAAGCTCCCAAATGGGCCATTTAAACAATTCAGCTGAATACAGAAACGTGACTTATTAAAAACCGGATGCAAATGCACTTATACCCGTGGGTCTTTGTCCGCGTGTGGATTCGTCCGTTCCACCCATTGTTAGAGACAGAACCTCACAAGCGACTGAGATGAGGGGTCAGGAGCGCGAGCCCTCCGCGGCGAGAGGGCATAATTGTATTTGGAGGATACATCGTCTTGCATAAATGATGCCTATTTTTCTTCTTCGGCACCAATTAGCGCTTAATGAACTATGGGAAAGCGGGTTATTAGGCAGGACTGGGGTGGCTGCGCGTGTCCGCCGTCCGACGGCCACCTTAATGGCCGGTGCAGGGTCTGGGGGCATTTGGGGACAGAACATTTAGCCATGTGCCAACACGCTGCCTCACCACCCTTCACCGTGGCCGTTAACCCCATCATAGACTGCCTGATTCTGCAAACGGGAAGAAGTTGCTCGCTTGAGGGATGGTGCCAAATCCTAGGACCGAACCATTTTCTGTCCTGCAAGAATGGATTTTGGAGCCTGGGGGCTGTGGACAAGGAAGGTTTGAAGGCTCGTCCTCGGCTGAAAGGTGAGGATGTCCGGTCTGTTGTCACTGGCTCCCCATTTTTCTACGGGCCACGTCTTTCTCTGTTTCCCATTCCCCTCGGTAGGTTTGCGCCCAGGCCTGCCTGCTGGAATGGGCCTTTCTCTGGAGCTCTCTTATGGCCGGGACGTAAGGGGGGGACCCCCCCCCGTTCAGGAGGGAAGGGGTGGGACCCGTTTTTGGCAGACGTGCATCCTCTGGGAGCTACCCTCACCAACCTTGCCTGCATGGGCATCCTTCTGCATATGGGCACACGTTGATTTCGTTCATCAGACTCGATTGACCTTACAGACACCCCCTGTTGTAACCGGTGGGTCCTCGTTGGCTGTGGGACTGGCTGTCTTTGGGTGAAGAGAGCACAAGCCTGGACTCTGGTTTTGGGACCTGTGCATAGGACTTGGGGTGCAGAAGGGCTCCTGAGCTGGGTTAGGAAGGGCTCCCGAGAGGCTCCCTCTGGACGGGTCTGGGAAGATTGTGCTGGGGGACTGAGAACTGCAGTGACCCCCTGGCCAGGTTGGGGTCCAGCTCATCATTCTGTGAACCGTCAGTGGGCGGGTCATTTCCTCATATAAATACGTGAATATAATGCATCTCTGGTATTAAATAAAGTTGTGTGTGTGACACAGTATAAGAGAGTCAGGCTGGTAGTGGACGCTCTGGCTTATTTCTCCTTCTTTGACTCAAAAGCTGCAGGAAAGTGTAGAAGGAGGGGTGGGGGACGATGCACGGCCCTTCGCACGGCTGTGACCCCAAACGAGCAATCATAACAGCGTCTCCTGCTACCTCTTACGTCCGGGCAGAACCACACAGATCTGGGCAAGCACGACCAGGGGTTTAACACAGTCGGGCCCTGTGACAATTTGGGGGGGTGGCTGTCCGTCCCTGGCATGGCATGGAGCTCGCCGGACATTATGCCTGTGAGGCATCACACACCTTGCCAAGGGCAGAAGGGTGTTTGCAAAGAGTCCTAGAGCATTTGCCAAACCTCAGCCGATTGGCGCATGGTGAGAATCTCATAGATTGCTTTCTGGGTGTCCCCCTCCCCAGCTTGGAACCCTTAGCGAGAGTGCACAAAATAGCGAAGTGACCCTGAGTTCTCAGAAATGTCCAGAGAGCGGGGTGCACAGCCCCCAGAGCGGGGTTAGGGGGTGGAGGAGAGCAAGAGGGTCTCCCAGGTGTGGGCATGGCCCATGGTCGACCTCGGAGCCGGGACGGTGCCTTACGGTGGGTCGTGCTTGCAGATGAGCCCCCCGAACCCCAGAGTTTGCTGATCCGAGCAATGCATCCAGCATTCCCCCTGTGGCTGGCTCGAGCGTTTGCACTCATCGCTCTGAGTCACAGACGTAAGGGGCGGGTTTTCCTCACCCGCACATCATCCTCCTGCACCTGTTTCTACCCCGTAAAATCGTTTTCTTCTCCCCGCTCGGTGTTTCCAGGTGCCAGACACAGCCGCCAAGCGCCGCTCGCTGTCTGAGCTTCTCCTCCCTTGCAGGAAGGATGAAGCTCCTGCCCTAATATGTGAGTGCCGACAGAAAGCCCCTCAATTAGGGCTTGACAAATATTCCCGAGCAGCCTCCTGGCCCTCCAGGACTGGGTGGGGGTGGAGATCTCAGGTACACACTCACACGGCAAGGATCTTGCTTGCATTGATTAAAAGCGACTGCTAATAATGGTGAGAAAATGCTCACAGCCCCGAACCATGTGTCCCTGATTTCCAGAGGGTCAAGATCTCATTAATCTTCCCGTGTACTTACAGCCTGGTGCCAGTTTACCTTTAAAAGGACACGGTTTGATGAAGGCGGAGGTAAGTTCCATGTCGCCCTAAGACACGGCATGGAGGGAGGGAGTTCATCCGCGGCTCCCCTTTGATGAAGACAACATTGAATTTGGGATTTGCTGCAATTTGGCAGCCAGAATCCATGTGCTAGAAATCAATTTTTTTTTTTTTTTTTTTTTTTTTTTGGAAACCGGTCTTTTAGCAACAGAGTGAGTGGTTGTGTGTCTAAATCCTCGGAATCCTTCGTTTTCCTCAGTGCAAGACTGGACGAGGCTTTGCAGCTATGCTTTGGGTTGGCTGGGGTCATGTGGCTGACTCTGGACGGTGGCCCCTTCTGTCTCAGGGTCTGAAGATGGGGTCTGCTCCCCACAGGTTACCCCGAAGACTGTCCGAGCCTCGTGCACCAGGCGGTGGGTTCCGGAACGTCTGTGTGCAATCGCCCTTAGCTTTAGCAGCAGCCCATACAGTGCTGAATGGGGTGCCAAGTTTCCACCTGCTGCTGGGTTTCTCCCGTGTGGCGAGACCGCGGCAGTTTCCACCGTCAGTGACAGGCTTGCACCTCTGACCTCCATGGTGTGTGCGTGGAAGCTTCTTCGTGCTGTAGGGCTTGGCTCCGTGCAGGAAGAGAGCTCACGGAGCCTCCGTCCCTGGCACCACAATGCCCGGATGCAGCTTCTGAGCTCTGGGGCTGCAAAGGCTGCCCCAGATGTCCGCACCTGCCCTGTGGAGATTAGAGCAGGCGGGATGGTGGCCTGGAGTGAGACCCCCATAGAGGACGGGGTTGGAGTGTGGGCTCTGGGTGGGTGGGTTTGCAGAGGAAACACGGGAGGATTTCCATGTCCAGGAATTGGCTAACTTCGCTGTCCCTCCAGGATCAGCAAGCCCCCGAGGTATCAGAGCCTCAGAAACACAGGAAATACAAAGGCATGGTTGACACGCCTTATTCCCAAGTGAGGTCACTCTGTGAGGAGGGTTAGGATCTTACTATGCCTTCTCTTGGGGAGGTCAGTCCTCACCCCCTGACACTCTCTGTGAACACAGGCAGCTACAGAGTTTGTGCCAAGTGGCCCATGTGTTGCCGAGGGCGGTGTGGGGTGGATATGGGGACGAAGTTTGTTGTTTTTTTGTGTGTGTGTGGGTAGCCTGGGTACTTTCCTGGTTAAATCCCCAAATAGAGGATGCAGGGACACATGGAATTGTGTCTGAGAACAGCCAAGAGCCTCCACGGGCAGCTGACTCCTGCAGGACAGGTGGAGGCCCTGGAAAATCTCTGAGTCTGGAGACGAATGGAGCAAGAGATGCTCCTTCCTGCCATACAGACTTCTCAGACTGAGGACCCGCCCTGCGTGCTGGAGCCCCTCTCCTTGGCCCTTGCACCTGCTCCCTGCACCCACAAATCCACGCTGACGCACTCTGGTATCATTCCAGGGTCCAGGACGGAGTACAGTGTTCCCTGTGCATGATCCCAGGGGCCCCCGCCGCCACCTTCAGAACCCACTTCTCGCTGAGCTGCCATATTCCCCAGACACATCAAGATGTTGTCTGGTACACGATTTTATTCAAAACCCACAAAGCAATAACAGGAAGGAAAATTATAAAAAAAAAAAAAAAAAAGGAGGGAGTAGGAGGTTTGACAAATTGTGCCTGGACTTCTTTACATGTGTTATGGATTCTGAACGTGAGCCGCGCATGGTAAATTGTGAGAAGTGATCTTTGGTGTAATGTCAGTTCTAAGGAGCTCGCTTGCCTCGGGGCTGTGAGTTATTGAGCTGTGAATATTATAGGAGGGATTATTTACAATAAATCGTGTAAAGCCGCCAATGTTTCATAATCAGAATATGTCAAGGGTTGAGGAAACCAGGAGAAACTTGGTTTACAACTTCCTCCGAGAACAAGCCCCAGAACGGCACCGTGTAGGCGCGGATGGGAATGCATCCAGCCCCCGTGCGCCCGAAGCGCCCACCACATGTGTATAAACGAAGCAATTACGGGCACTGCAGGTTTCCGTTTGTAACCGTAAGAGATGGCTAGAGAAGGGGGAGATTTATGGAGAACTCCATTTGCATGGTGTTTGTGCGTGGGATGCATCCTTCTCTCCCTGTGCTGGGTGGTCCTTAGGGAAAGCTCCGTCTGCTTGAGCTGTGGGTGCAAAGTGTCTGGAGTAGGGGGTCGGGACCCCTGGTGCCCTTCCCAGTGTCTGTAGAGGTCAGGCTAATGGTCTTCAGCCAATGGGCGGGTGTCCTATCTGCACGATGGCGTGTGGTCGTGCCTTTCTCACAAGCTCGTGGGCTTTGAGGAGAACCTCTGGGACATTCCTACGGAAGGCGCTAAACACCACATGATGTGGGCCATTACGAGTCTACATGGGTCTCCATCATGGGGACGGAGAGTGTAGAGCTGGTCTTTCTGCCTCTGAGACATCAATCTTCGAGTCCTTTCTCTGCAAAATCTGTGTGATGGTTAATTTTATGCCCCAACTTGGCTGGGCCACTGTACCTGGATAATTGGTCAAACCCCTGTCTAGATGTGTTGCAGTGAAAGTATTTTTTAAGATGCAATTAACATTTAAATTGGCAGACTTTGAGTAAAGGAGCTGGCCTGCCAGCACATGGGTGGGCCTCGTCCAATCAGTTGAAGATGTTAGGAGGAAGCACACTGACCTCCACTGAAGAAGTGTGAATTCTGTGCCCACAGGGTCTCTAGGTTCTGGCTGCAGCACCAGCTCTTCCTTGGGCCTTCGCCTGCTGGTCCACCCTGCAGAATTGGGACTCTCCAGCCTCCAGAGTTATATGAGCCAATGCCATCAAATAAATCTCTCCATGTCCCTGTCCACACCTTACTGTTCTGTGTTTTTGCAAAACTCTGACTCATGAATCGAGTCTGCCTGCGTCCTTTCATCCCCTTCTACGATGTGGCCTGTGCCTTTTTCCCCCAAGCTCATGCGTCTGGCGGGAGTCCAGGGAAGGGGAGGGTGGGTCTCCTGCCCGCCATCTGAAGCTGGTTTCCACCCACCCCGCAGCTGATCCTCCAGGTAGAGAGCACGGCAGGGAACAGGGTTCCCCACCTGGAACAGCTCTGCAGTATCAGGGCAAGCACCTGACCGCCTGTCCCCTAAACCAGCAAGCCTCGGGTTTGTTCCGAAGGGTCTGCATTCAAATCCCAACCCTGCTGCTTACCGGAGGACGGTCCCTGGCCCACCATCAACTCTCTGTGATTCAGTTTCCCGTGTGCAGAATGGGGCCTCGTGCAGAATAAATGAGCTCACGTGGATAAAGCATGGAGACCGGATCCTGGCTTGAAGCCGGGCTGCACGTCAGTGTTGGCTGCTATGGGTTCTTGTTCCGAAACAAAAGGTTTGGGGGGCTAGTGTCAGCCCTATCTCAGAGAAGAAGGTGTGGACGCTCAGAGAGGTCGTGCACCTGAGGTGGAGACACACAGCTAGGTAGCCTAGCTTGCATTTCCATCTGTGCCTCACCCCCTGCGTCCCGTTCATCTTGTGGTGCTGCCTTCCATCATCAATGCGCAGGGCAGGAAAAGTCGCCCGTGTTTCCGGCTCGAGGCGATTGCACGTGTAATGTGATGTTCGCTGGGTGGGGTGTTCGGTTTACCACCGTGATGTTCCCTCCAGGTGGCTGGCTGTAGATTCATGCAGGACTCACTCTTGTCCTCGTGGGGAGCGGGTTCCTTGCCCCCTTCAGCCCTGGGAGTATTGCAGACCTGGTGTGCGTGTGTGTCTGTCTGTCCCTGAGTGTCTGCCCGCCCACAGGCACGGAAGCAGCTGGTGGTCCCCCAGCTGAGGGTCCCAGGCAAGACCTGAGGACAAAGACAGCCTTGAAGAAGAAGGTCATTCCAGATCCATCCATGGGGCAGCAGGTGCAGAGCTGTGTTCCTTTTCGTGGGTGAGTCATATTCCCCTGTGTGGAGGGGCCGCATTCTGTTTATCCATCCTTCCATCCATCGAGGGGCACTTGGGTTGTTCCCACTTTGTGGCTGTTCTGAACAGACCTGCTGTGGATGCCTCTGTTCAAGCATCTGTTCGAATACCTGCTTGCAGTCCTTCATGGTAACTACCCAGGAATGGAACAGGAGCTGAGTGCCGGTGGGGACGAGGTCTCCTTCTGGGCTGATGGAAATGCGTCCGAGCTGCATAGACATGGTGGTTGCCCAACGCAGTAAGTGGTCTGAATGCCACCGAATCATACACTTTGAAATGGTAAGGGGTTGGGGCACCTGTCTGGGTGGCTCAGTCGGGTAAGCATCTGACTCTTGTTCTCAGGGTGGGGAGTTCAAGCCCTGCGTTGGGTTCCACACTGGACATGGAGCCTACTTAAAATAAAATAAAATACAATAAAATACAATAAAATAAAATAAAATAAAATAAAATGGCAAGGGTTTAATTTTATGTTATGTGAATTCTACCTGGGTTAAACAACAGAAAAATCTAATTTACAGAGCACCCCCCCCCAAGACGGCGGCATCCATACTGCAGGGCAAGCATCCAAACACCGAGTCCTGCATCAGCCGAGACGTTCAGGGCATCACCGAGCTCAGACTCGTGCGTGGGGTGATAGACCTTCCTGGGTTTGGTGCCATAAGGCGAGCTGGGTGGTTTGTGCGTCTCACAGAATCAGGGGTCCTTTCTACCTAACCACCTGTGTGTGGGTTTCAGGGGCGGAATTCTGAATCATCTTGTAAATCACCTTTGCCTCCAAGGACCCGCTCCTTTCAGGGAAAAATCTTTGCTAATTTTATTTCCTATTTTGTATAATGCTCAAACAACAACCGCAAAAGCGATTTGCCACTGCGGTGGCCCAATACAGCGTCCCATTTGTCTTCCAGTAAGTGGCGGCATCCAGTAACCGGTTCCTGGGGACCAAGGGAAACCTGCGCTCATGCAGTGTGTGGAGCATGCAGAGTCCCGGCCACAGGCCAGATACGATGCTTGCGACCCGGTGTCGGCACGCACGGCCAGTCTCAGCCCTCGGGTGCCACTCTTCGCCTGCAGCCCTGGGAGCAGAGGACGCTCGGAGACACGGTGTCCTGCGTCCTGAGCCCCACTAGGGTCCCTGGCGGAGGCTGATGGATGGAAGAACCACCCTGAGAGCCAAAAGCAGGCAAGCCGGGGAAACACTGGGGGCCTGCAGGAAAGGCACCGAGGGTTCTGCATCCTCCACGCGCGAGTGTGAGGAACCCCGTTTCAGAATGGAGTCGTGAAAATCGCATGCAGTGTTCCACGTGTCCCTGACATGGGGCCAGGAGAATACTTTTCATGGCACGAGAGAGGTTCCAATTGGATTTCAAAAAAAGAAAAAGGAAAGGATTAGTGTTTTGAAAGGCAAAGGAGGCTTGGGGGGTGTTTGAGACTATTTAGGGTGGAAGAAGGGCGAGCTTAGGCCCACACAGGATACTCAGAAGTGTGAGGCCATGCCCTCCGCGGCCCCCAGACCCAGAGTTCGGGGCAGCGGATGGAACACACGGAAGACAGGCGAGCCTTCGCCTGATGGGAAAGCCAAAAGGCATTTAGCGTATGATTCTGTGGCATTCAGACCACTTACTGCGTTGGGCAGCCACCATGTCTATGCATTGCGTGCACCGACAGGTGTCCATGGGGATGTGCGGACTGTAAGGGGAGGAGGGAAACTTTGTTGCGCCCCCGGGGTCTGAGGACCAGCAAGGGACTCTCGAATGAAGAATCGCAAATGAGGGACGCCAGGAAAAAAGCTAATCTGCAGGGCACCCCCCCGAGACCCAAGCAATACTGCAGGCCAAGCGTCCACCCACCGAGTCCTGCATCCACCAAGACGCGGGCGTGAGACGGGGCAGGGCAGTGGCTGCGTCACGGCCGGAGCAAGAGAACGTTCTGGAAAGTTCTTTCCCTCTCGCTGGGCGCTCCCTTGGCAGAAGGAGCTGCGGGGCTTCGAGGGCTCTGCTTTGGAAGGGCGCTAATCTCATCATGGGGGCCCCACCCTCATGACCCGATCCTCTCCCGGAGGCCCCGCCTCCACATACCATCCCCTGGGGGGTAGGATTCCAGGTTTGAATTGGGGCGGGGGGGACGCAGACAGCCCCTCGCGGGAGGCCTGAGGGAGGGGGTGGCTCTCACTCCAAGGTCCGCCGTACCTTCCCTGGAGGGGAAAGCGCTTTGGAATGAGGGGCGCACGGGACCGAGGAGGCCCCGTGCGTGAGCCGCTGGGGTTATGGGAGCCAGGACTCCGGGAAGGGCCCCGCCCGCATCTCCGAGGGCCCCGCCCGCATCTCCGAGGGCCCCGTCCTTATCTCTGAGGGTCCAGCCCGCATCTCCGAGGGCCGTGCCTGCATCTCCTAGGGTCCAGCCCCAGACTGTGCCCTCCGCCCCGTGACCTCTGCTGGATGCGCGAGCGCGTCCCCGAGCCTTCCCTTCCCCTCGCGGGCTCGCTCCTCATGCTCCTCCCACTGTACTGGATGGTTCCATACAGGGGGATGGAAGATGCTGGAAATGCGCATTCATTCCCAGCCAAGTCAGTGCCTCGACTCATGGAATTCAGCCCATGGCTGGAGATGCCTCACAACACCCGTTTCGGATGGAGCAACAAGGACGGAGTTCTGTGCGCACTCACAAATCATGAGGTTTCTTCCCCCAGAAACCGTCGGGAAGGATTGTCTAAATGAGAGTCAAGCTGGGCGCGCACATGGGGTCCGAGTGGTTGGCGAGCTGGTGTCGTCTCGGGCGTGGGGCGCTGGCTGGCCGGCCGGTGCGGGCGATGGACAGCAGAGAAGCGAAGACCCAGGAGAGGAGGCAGGGATGCGGGTCCCTGAGCGCGTGGGCGTGGGGGGAGCGAGCACGATTGTCTTCAGCTAATGGCAATGCAAATGACATTTATGGCCCTAATTTACGGAGCATTAATAGTGGTAGAGTTGGGGTAAATCATTTTACTATTAAGATTTATGTCTTGAGGGCCGAGGACTAATTTCCATAACGCATTTACAGAATCCATCTTGTCCTCTTGAGGACCTGAGCGGGAGGTACGTCAACAGCCTCTGACCCCGGGGTGCCCCTCCCCTCCCCACCCTGGACGCGGCTTTCTGTCTCTTTCTCTTGCTCTCTTTCCTTCCATCTGTGCATCCTTCTTTCTCTTCTAGAAGAGCATTTGCAGAAGGGCTTGGGCACCAGGGGGACACAGAACGTTGCCCTTCACCTTTGGCTGCAAGGAGGACCTGAATCCTCCCGATGGGAGTGCATGGGGGACCCAGAGAGACAGTTCCTGCAGGGCCCAGGGCACCAGGGTGTGCAGGACGGGGACCTGGGGTTGGGCCCGCATGTTTTCAGACGAGGACACAGCAAGGGGAGGGCGCTCTGTTACAGGCTGTCTCCATGGGGGGCCCAGGTGCTGACCCCAAAGGGGTTGTGTAGAAATGGGGAGGAGAAAGGAGGTCTGCCAGTGAAGTATGGGGCACAGGCTTGGGGAGGCCCTCGTGCCCTGTGGGGAGACCATGCATTCAGGGCAATAGTTCAGATTGCACATGAGTCACCAGGTAGGTGACAAGACAGGGTGGACAGTGCAGAACCAGGTACACGACAACACAAGGTGGGGTGAGCATCCCCGATTAGGTGACAAGAAGGGGACCCACAGTGCCCAACCTGGAGGCATCGGGGACTGCCATCATGCATCCGAACTCTGGGGACCAGTCTCCCCATGGCACCCGGCTCACACCGTCTCCCCGGACCCAGAGGCTCTGCGCCACCAGGACAGGCCCTCCGCTGCCCAGCTCAGCTTTTCTGGTCAAATTTCCTGTTGTAAAAAACTTACCTTAAAGAGAGGACAGGGAACCAGGCCCACGGCTGTGGGGGGAGGACTTCTACCACTTGCATGAAATCTTCATTCCATAAAGTGTCTGTTTCCCCTTCTTGCTGAAGACAAAAGCTGCGTCCATCTTTTTAAAGATTTTATTTATTTATTTGACAGAGAGAGAGAGGGTGAGCAGGGGGAGAGGCAGAGGGAGAGGGAGAAGCGGCTCCCCACGGAGCAGGAATCCGCACGTGGGACTGGATCCCAGGACCCTGGGATCATGACCTGAGCTGAAGGCAGATGCTCCCCCAATGGAGCCACCCAGGCCCCAAAATCAGCATCTTTTAAGGACAGATGAACAGAAGAGCCATGGCCAATGCCCAGCAAGGAGGCGATCAGGTTGCAACGCCGAGCTCCACATGGTTGTATTGATTCCCAGAGAAACTCACCGCTGGGAGCAGAGATCAGAACTGTGTGAACCCCACACCGATCGGAGGGGCCTTTTCACCCGAGCCGGCAGATGAGACCCTGAGCAAAAATCTGAAAACCGGAACCCTCCGGGCGAGCCATTTCCTTCGAGCCAACGATTTCCCTCCCGGCAACCCCGACAAGACAGAGCAGATGTGCCGCAGATGGACTTTGCAAAACACAGAGCCTCCTGGCAACTTGGGTTTTCTTAACTCTGCCAACTGTGCTCATAGGGTGCGCTCCAGCGCGGGCCATTATAGGAACATCGTAAACTTACCAAAAACGCGTCTGCCTTCTGGGCGTTGTCTCTGGCAAATGCGTTTACGCTGCGTTCCGCGTGATGTGTTGTGTGTTTGTGCATGCAGTAAGTTATTGACGGCGACTCTTTTCCTAAAATGTTTCCTTGGCCGAAGCACGTGAAAAATCTGGCGGGTCCCTTCTGAGAGACCCTGAGAACTTTCTGAAGTTTGTCGTGCACCATGGATTTATTTCCAAACCCGCTCCTTCCTTTGCCTCTGTGCTGTTCCCGTGATCTCAGCCCACGCTGTGGCATGTGCGGGCAAGCGAAGAAATGGGATTTATTTCCAGTGGGCTTTCTGTGTACGCCACAGAGCATTTGGGGCCAGCGCTAGAAGTCTGTGGTCCTTGGTTCGCCAGAATGCTCAGCTCGGATGCATTTAGGCGGCACGAATCTTAAGCAGGAGGCCCTTTTGGTGAATGGCTTGGTCACTTGGGGGCGGTGGGAATGGAAACTCCAGACACCGGGGAGTGGGGGCTGATAAACAGCAGACCCCTATTTCTCATGATTCTGGAGGACGACATCTGGGATCCCGTCACTCAACCTCTCTGTGCCTCAGTTTCTCGATGTCTGAAAAGGGTGGGGATTGTTCTCCTGAATTGGGCTACTGAGCAACTTCTGAGAATTAATGATGGGAAGCACTCGGGAGCGTAGAGCAGATGTCTATGGGGCACTCAGTGTCCCTTGATGTGTGGCCAGCAGGCTCACGGTCTCGGAAGCATAGGATCTTGTGCACGCATGGTCAGAGAAGCGTGACTCAAAACAGCTATGGCGTGAGAGGAACCCCGTGTCCATCGGCGGATGAATGGGGAACCAGAAAGTGGTCCATCCATAATACCGATGTTGTTGGATATTATTCAGCCTTAAAAATAAGGAAGGACGTTCTACACCTGCTAGGACATGGATGGAGCTTGAGGACATGAGCCAAACATAGAAGGACAAATCCTGTGGGACTGCACGTACACGGGGTCCCTAGAGGAGTCCCACCCACAGAGATAGAGAGTAGATGGTGGGGCCAGGGACTGGTGTTGGGGCTGAGGATTTAGCATTTTCTGGGGACAGAGCTTTAGTTTGGAAAGATGGAAAGTTCTGGAGACGGATGATGGAGATGTTTGCACAACATGGTGAATGCGCCCAATGCCACTGAGCTGTGCCATTGAGAATGGTTAAGGTGGTAAATTTTATGTTGTGTGCATTCTACCACAATAAAAAAAAAAGAGGGGGAAAAGCGCACATTCCTATGGGAGAGAAAGATAACAAAAGGGTAACCTTGTGTACCAATGAGAGTTTCAAGGCAAGAATGGCAACTGTGGAGAGGATCACACAGAGGAAGCGATGGAAGTCAGGTGCGGTGTGCTCAGGGTGACACACCTGCATTGACACTGAATGGGGACAAGAAGGCCAGATCTGCATCCTGAGAAGGAGCAAGTGCAAAGGGCCTGGGGCAGGAAAGAGGTAGACTAGCCAGGGTGGCATGGTGGGACACGGGATGGGGTTGGGGCCAGAGGGCCCACGTTTTCTGAGTCAGGCAGAGCTTCTTGGCTGGGTTGGAGATGTGGGGCTCCTCAGTAGGGAGATGTAGAGATGGTGCAAGCATTTATTCGTGGAGATTTGGGGTTTATTCTGTGTCACCTGTCATTCCTCTTCTTTCTGGCAGGGGCAAGCCTGAGCTGACAAATTGCCCAGCCTGTGTCATGCCAAGGGGGTACCTCAGTCAGGCTGGAGGGTTTCCTCAAAGGCGAAGCCAGCTTGCATTTGACACATGCCCTTCACCGTACCTGGACGTGTCCTTTCTACGGGGTTGGACACGTAGGAAATACCGCCCTCAATTTTAATGTATATTCCTTCCACAGGCCAGGGTGGGGAGAGGGAAAGAAAAATTGTGCAGACTTCCAAGATTCAGAAAAGAACGTGCATTTAATAAAGTACCACGGTGCTGGAGCATCTCTCGAAGGGGGAGGGATGGAGATGCCAATGTGGGATGTGGTTAATGACTCCCTCTGATGAGTAGGTGCAGGAAGTGAGCGGAGTGTTCCCTGTTATCGCTGACACATTTATTAAATTAAGGTAGCAAGTCAAGCCTGCAGGAATAAAGCATCATTTTTATGCTGTTTACACATTACAGGGTCCCAGGGGACTCCTTATTTGGGGGTTATAAATGCATCAGGCACCGTGAGTAAACCCACATGATGGCACCGTCTCCGAGCGGATGTGGATTAATTGATTTCTAATGGAATGTGCACGGGGCCCTTGCGCTTGGCCCTGCGTAGGGCACCCTCTCCACGCGGTTGGAATGGCCATGCACACATGGGGAAACTAAATCAAACACCCTCGTCCTGCAGCTCATTTAACCCTTTGCCTTCGCGGCGGGAACCATGGCTTCGGGGGATCCCTGGAGGCCGGCCCATCTGGTGGGTGATAATTTGTATTCTGAGTGTTTAAAAACATGCTCCAAAATTTCTGTACAGATATTCAGCTGTTCCTTTCTCTCAGAAGTAAGGGATTTTATGGAATTAAAATAAAAGGGACGTTTCTAAATGGAGCCCGGAAACAGAACACAGGTTAGTCTTCATGTCTTACAAGTTTCCTGGTTGCTCAGTGGGCGACAAAGATACATCCAGTTCACAGATCGTCATTCTAGCCAGGGCTCCAGTATGTTTTTGTACAAAAGCTTGCTATTGACAACAGTTACAGTGT
>NW_023270649.1:488935-489547 GCF_011800145.1 Mirounga leonina
CACACACACACTCAGAATAATGCTTGGCCACAGAGGCCCAGCCAGGCAGACACATACAATGAACCATCACGCAGAGGATTTAATAACTTATAATAGAAATAATAAGGCCGACTCTTGGCTGATCCGCTAGTGTAGATCATTGGATAATGCAGAGCAATGCGTTAGCTTGTTTTACAGCTTTTCTAAAAAGGGAAAATTTGTCCGTGGCAATGAACGGGATGTTCCCTGTGGGAATGCTGTGTTATTATAAGGCTGTATTACTGCTGTGGGCTTGACCTGAAAGCTCTGGGATGCTTCAGGCCTTCCTGAGTATCTGTTTGTTGAAAGCCTATGCCCTCTGCCTCCTACCCTGACTCCATCCCTCTTGGGAATGAGCAAGCAGCCTCCGGAACACAGCTCAGTGACCCCGTGTTGCGCACACACCTGCCTGACGCCCAAGGACAGAGGTCCCAGGGCCTTGGCCCATGGCTCACTTCTTCCATGCGATTGCCTTAAAATCACATGGACATCCATCCCCCGTGGGCCAAAGGCCCATCCCCTCTTCCCTGGATGGACTGGAGGCTTGTCCCCTCCTCCCTGGTGGACAGAGGTTCCTCCCCTCCTCCCTGGATG